>NW_022631262.1:0-2637 GCF_010015895.1 Lontra canadensis | reverse complement strand
TTTTTTCTTTATTGGTTTTCTTTTTTTAATTGTTTCTTTTTTTTTCTTTCTGAACCTTTTTATCGCCTTTCTCCCCCCTCACGATTTGGGATCTCTTCTGATTTGGCTAAAGCATATTTTCCTAGGGTTGTTGTCACCCTTTTAGTATTTTACTTGCTCCTTCATATACTCTTATCTGGACAAAATGACAAGGCGGAAAAATTCACCACAAAAAAAAGAACAAGAGGCAGTACCAAAGGCTAGGGACCTAATCAATACAGACATTGGTAATATGTCAGATCTAGAGTTCAGAATGACGATTCTCAAGGTTCTAGCTGGGCTCGAAAAAGGCATGGAAGATATTAGAGAAACCCTCTCGGGAGATATAAAAGCCCTTTCTGGAGAAATAAAAGAACTAAAATCTAACCAAGTTGAAATAAAAAAAAGCTATTAATGAGGTGCAATCAAAAATGGAGGCTCTCACTGCTAGGATAAATGAGGCAGAAGAAAGAATTAGCGATATAGAAGACCAAATGACAGAGAATAAAGAAGCTGAGCAAAAGAGGGACAAACAGCTACTGGACCATGAGGGGAGAATTTGAGAGATAAGTGACACCATAAGACGAAACAACATTAGAATAATTGGGATTCCAGAAGAAGAAGAAAGAGAGAGGGGAGCAGAAGGTATATTGGAGAGAATTATTGCAGAGAATTTCCCCAATATGGCAAAGGGAACAAGCATCAAAATCCAGGAGGTTCAGAGAACCCCCCTCAAAATCAATAAGAATAGGTCCACAACCCATCACCTAATAGTAAAATTTACAAGTCTTAGCGACAAAGAGAAAATCCTGAAAGCAGCCCGGGAAAAGAAGTCTGTAACATACAATGGTAAAAATATTGGATTGACAGCAGACTTATCCACAGAGACCTGGCAGGCCAGAAAGAGCTAGCATGATATATTCAGAGCAATAAATGAGAAAAACATGCAGCCAAGAATAGTATATCCAGCTAGGCTATCATTGAAAATAGAAGGAGAGATTAAAAGCTTCCAGGACAAACAAGAACTGAAAGAATTTGCAAACACCAAACCAGCTCTACAGGAAATATTGGAATGGGTCCTCTAAGCAAAGAGAGACCCTAAAAGTAGTAGATCAGAAAGGAACAGAAACAATATACAATAACAGTCACCTTACAGGCAATACAATTGCACTAAATTCATATCTCTCAATAGTTACCCTGAATGTTAATGGGCTAAGTGCCCCAATCAAAAGACACAGGGTATCAGAATGGATAAAAAAACAAAACCCATCTATATGTTGCCTACAAGAAACTCATTTTAAACCCAAAGACACCTCCAGATTTAAAGTGAGGGGGTGGAAAAGAATTTACCATGCTAATGGACATCGGAAGAAAGCAGGAGTGGCAATCCTTATATCAGATCAATTAGATTTTAAGCCAAAGACTATAATAAGAGATGAGGAAGGACACTATATCATACTCAAAGGGTCTGTCCAACAAGAAGATCTAACAATTGTAAATACCTATGCCCCTAACGTGGGAGCAGCCAACTATATAAACCAATTAATAACAAAATCAAAGAAACACATCGACAATCATACAATAATAGTAGGGGACTTTAACACTCCCCTCACTGAAATGGACAGATCATCCAAGCAAAAGATCAACAAGGAAATAAAGGCCTTAAATGACACACTGGACCAGATGGATATCACAGATATATTCAGAACATTTCATCCCAAAGCAACAGAATACACATTCTTCTCTAGTGCACATGGAACATTCTCTAGAATAGATGACATCCTTGGTCCTAAAACAGGTCTCAACCGGTATCAAAAGATTGGGATCATTCCCTGCATATTTTCAGACCACAATGCTCTGAAGCTTGAACTCAATCACAAGAGGAAATTTGGAAAGAACCTAAATACATGGAGACTAAACAGCATCCTTCTAAAGAATGAATGGGTCAACCAGGAAATTAAAGAAGAATTGAAAAAATATCATCAAAGCCATCTATGAAAAACCCACCACAAATATCATGGAAACAAATGATAATGAAAACACAACTGTTCAAAATCTGTGGGACACAACAAAGGCAGTCCTGAGAGGAAAATATATAGTGGTACAAGCCTTTCTCAAGAAACAAGAAAGGTCTCAGATACACAACCTAACCCTACACCTAAAGGAGCTGGAGAAAGAAAAAGAAAGAAACCCTAAACCCAGCAGGAGAAGAGAAATCATAAAGATCAGAGCAGAAATCAATGAAATAGAAACCAAAAAGACAATAAAACAAATCAACGAAACCAGGAGCTGGTTCTTTGAAAGAATTAATAAGATTGATAACCCCCTGGCCAGACTTATCAAAAAGAAAAGAGAAAGGACCCAAATAAATAAAATCATGAATGAAAGAGGAGAGATCACAACGAACACCAAAGAAATACAGACAATTATAGGAACATGCTATGAGCAACTCTACGCCAACAAATTTGACAATCTGGAAGAAATGGATGCATTCCTAGAGACATATAAACTACCACAACTGAACCAGGAAGAAATAGAAAGCCTGAACAGACCCATAACCAGTAAGGAGATTGAAACAGTCATCAAAAATCTCCAAACAAACAAAAGCCCAGGGCCAGA
>NW_022631261.1:0-264984 GCF_010015895.1 Lontra canadensis | reverse complement strand
TGACAACCCAGAATGTCTCTGGACATTCCCCACTGGCCCCTGTTTGGCGGGGGGGCGGGCATTGTGCAAAATCGTGCCTGGCTGAGAGCCTCTGCCGTGTCTGAGCTGAGTCACTCAGATTTCCCACTGCGGCATTTAGGTCTGTTTTCACATTTATTTAACTTTTTGTGTCTCCTTATTGCCTTTACAAACAGACTGTGGCCAGCCAGAAGGGCCCTATTCTGACCCCAGCTCCGCATTTAGGGCCACCCCTGTGTTATGTGGTGATGGCTCAGGGAAGAGGGACACTGCAGGCCCGTTTTTGTTTGGTGGCTTTGAAGCCGCTGCTAGCCCGGGAGCTCCCAGCTTGGTTCCACGCTTGTGGGTTCCTCACCCAGGATGGGCCTTACCTACTCAGGACCCCCTTGCTGGCTGCAGTGTACGACAGTGGAAACCTGAACCTCCTGCCACCTTGCCGCAGTGACAGTCACCCCTGTCCCCACCTCCTCATCTCCAGGCACAGCTCACTGCAGCTCTATGTGCTGTCTCATTTACAATGAATGGGTACACAGGCCCCATTATTAGAGATTGGGAAACTGAGGCACAGGGCCTTTCAATGTCCTGCACATGTTCTGAGTGATTGGGGCAGAGCCTGCTTTGTCCCGAGGAGCCTGAATCCTGGGCCAGTGCTCCATGGGGGACGTCACTTGGCGGAAGTGGAGGCATGGCCCACCTCTGCCCGTATCCGACGCTAGCTCGGGTCCTATTAGCACGGAGCCTCTAGGACATTAGAGGTTCCTGGTGGATGCCCCAGTCTATTCTGTCATCCCTGCTGTGGGCAGATCTGTGTGCTGCTCACTGCTGTGTCTCAGCGTCCAGCAGAGTCCTCGGTGCGTGGCGGGAACTTGTTGTCATTTGCCTCGTTTGATGGAACTGTATTACACTGCTTTGTATACTTCAACACAGCTGTCCATGTTCTGCACAAACCAGTTCAAAAAATACTTGCTGAATGACTATGTGACTGATCAATTAGTTCCTTCTCAATTGAGCAGTTACATTTGTCTTTACAAATGAATGAAATAAAATGATTGCAAAATGCCTTTATTTCTGTGCCTCCATTACCCTAATTAAATGCTTTTTTTTGGCTTCAGAGAGCTTGATGATTGGGTTCTTTTGATATTAAGCTCAAATCTTTTCAGTTCTCATAAATACAGGTTTGCAAATTGGTATGTGGGCCACTGTGTATCGAAAATGCTGGAGGCCAATATCAACAATTCTTAAGGTGATTTGTATGTTTTTGCCCTGATGGCACATTCTGGAAGGGGACCCTACAGAGGCAGAGTTGGGGAATTTGTTTTCCCAGAGATAACCAAAGAACAGCAAGCTGAGAAGCCAACTTGGATGTCACATCCTTGAGAAGCAAAACACTGTGGGGACCAGTGCTGAGTTTGGTAAGTGCTGAGAGCCTGTCCCAAGGGGGCCGCTTCTCTTCTGACAACCGGCAGCTCTATCTGTGAGCTACAAATGCATTGTGGGACAAGAAGGCCAATCGTCTTCAGCCCTTAGAGGATGAGACAATTGTCCTGTTGACTTCCACACCCTCCTGCTTCTAGGTGACCCTCCTGTATTTGGGGTGAGATCTTTGGCTATTGAATCGCACGCTTGTGTGAGCTGAACCAGGGTGTCTATGGAAAGTACTGCTGGGAGGTGGGAGAAGATGGGAGATTGTCTTCTCCTGAGCACATTCTCCAAAAAGGTTTGCCTTCGTTGCTGATGTCCTGAGAGTTGTGTGCTGACAGGAATGGAGTCAGGCCAGGATGAAAGGGCAACCGAGAACAATATGACGTAAGCCCCTGTACCCCCATAGGAAGGACTTGGGGCGGCTTCTGAGTGCACTCACTCCCTCGCCGCCCTCCTGGCAGGCAGGCTTTAGCCTGTCCTGGCCCAGTCTGCTCTGTCCATGGTGGAACTGGCCTGGGCCTCTGAATCTGACACAAGCTAGAGGACGACCTTGGAAGCATTAATTGCCCCTTTCCAGAGGAGAAAGTGTTGCCACACCAGGTGATAGCCTGGTTCATGTGGACGTTGCCAGTTGAGTGTGAGTTTCAAAACACTAATAAGGGGCTTCGTACTGTCCATCGTTGATAAATAGATAAGCCATTGTGGTATATCCATTCAATGGAACATTCAGCCATGAAAAGGAATGAACCAGATTAACCTTGAAAACATTAAAAGAAGTGCATCTCAAAGGCCACGCATTGTAGAATTTCACTATTGGGAAAAGGTCTTTTCATAGACAGACATCCTTGTAGAATTGCCAGGGGCCAGGGAGGTGGGGTGCAGAGAAGAATGTAAATGACAGCCAACAGGAATGGGGGTTCTTTTTTCAGGGATTCAAATGTTCTGGGATTAAGTGGTGTTATAGCTGTACAACTTTGTGAATATTCTAAAAGCCATTGAACAGCACACTTCAACATGATACATTTTATGGAGTATGAATTCTTTCTCTATAAAAAAAGGCTTGAAAAGAAAAATTGAATGGTGTACGGTCAAGGCAGGTATATTAAATAGCTTGAGTTAGAACAGAGGGAAAAAGGTCCCAATTTCAGGCGCTCATTGAGAAATGATGACTTTTGGAACGCGGGCCTGGGTTCTTTCTGATGACACGGCTAGAGCAGACGGGCAGGTGCCCCGCCAGAGGGGGCCTGTGCTCCCTGGTTTGCCTCCGTGTCCAAACCTCTCTGTACTCATTCATTTATGTTACCACCTGGTCCCTGAGGGTGTCACGTTTCACGGGGTCATCGTGTGGGACACCACTGACTCTGTGTTCCATGGGAGCCATGTCCCACGGACCTGTCCAAAGAGGTGGCCCTGGTGAGTTACTCCGACGTGTCCCTCCCCCAGAATCTCTTGCTGCAGTTCAGGCAGGATCTCCTGGGATGGCAGTAAGAGCCACAAGGAGGCCAGCCTGCATCTGTGTCCGGCTGGGTGGGGACGGGTCACACCTACTTCTCTTCCTCCCCTGGCTCATTCTCTACTCCCCTCCTTCGTGTATCCTGGGATTGAGCTCTGTTCAGCACACAAACGTTTTCCTCACCTCCGTTCTTTGGAGAACTCTAGCTAAGATGTTTATTACCACTATCGCCCTGTCCACACTGAAGGGGGTGGTCAAAAGGATTCTAGCCCCGAGGTGGCTTCTTGGAAACAGCACTGAATGGAGGTTTGGAAGATGGCCAAGAAGTCTCAGTTTCTCTCCTTAGAGGCTGCCTACAAACAGAAGTAACCTCATCGTGTGGCTCTGAATGCAGCTGGGGCCCTGGGGGCACTTTGCTTCCTCCCCACAACTCTACAGCCATGGATCCCACTGCTGGGATCTCACGTCTCTATCCTCTCTGCCACAACGAATCTCTCCATTTGGCTGATGGGAAGACTGAGCTACGAAGGAGAAGGCTTGAGCTGACCCCAAGCAGAGCAGGAGGAAGGAGTGGGGACCAAGCTGCAGGTGCTGACCCCGGAGCCCCTTCCTCCAGGCCAGGCAGACGGGCAGCCATGGGGATGTACTGATCACCAGGACACCTGCAATCATCGGTGGCTTCTGTGGCTGCTTGGCCACTGGCCTAATCCTTGCCCCATCTGTGGGGAGGACCCCTGACAGGCTGAGGAGGACCCCAGGCCCAGATTCAGCAGGTCTATGGAGCGGTCAGAGGCACACCAGGCACTAAAGACGACAGCTGTTAATGCCCAGGGAGTTAGGACCCCACGTCCCGGAGCATCAGCCGGAGGAGAAATGAACACCACGGCCTCCAGGACTGAAGAGTCCAATATTTCTTGAGCAGCTAAGGGCTCGGCTGACATCTGGGCCTCTCCTGAGCCTCTCACTGCACAGTCATCTCTGGGTGACCCGGTCAAGACCCGAGAAGATGCAGAGAGGCCCCGAGCGTGTTTCTGTCTGATCGGGCTTCCCTGGCAGGCCCCACTTCAGAAGGATGGCCTGTCGCCCTTTCTGGAGTGCTGGCCTGAGAGAGACAGCCACAGGTTCCCAATTTTGCGCAGAGGCCCCTGGCCTGTTAATCATGTCTAACTCGGACAGGAGTCACCCAGGCTGTGCTCACGTCCACTCAGCCGATGGCCCCCAGTGCCCCTCGTGTATTTCTCTTCCATCCTGGTCCTGATGCTGCTCCGGGGGTTTGCTGGCTGCACAAGTAGCAGGAAACGGTCACCTCGGACACCGCGGGCTGAGCTGATCAATCTCATGACAGCTGTGTGGGACCCGCGAGCCGGGGACATGGGGGGACCCAGAGAGCTGGAGTCCCGGCTCTCTGCCCGGAAGCCACGATCCAGCTGGGGAGAGATGTGGGAAATAGCATCTTCGTTCAGTCAACAGACACTTGCTGAGCCCCCAGCACGTGCCAGGCATCGCCTGGGCAGCAGGCCAGGAGGTCGCCATCCTTTGCTTGTGGGAACAAAGGGAGTGGCTGGCAGGGCCACCTCGGGGGTGGTCAGTGTATGGGGGAGAGGAGGGAGGAGAGCGTCACCCTGGAAAGGCTTCTAGAGAGAGGGGCAGCCGCCCTGGGGCTTGGTGGGACAGCGAGGATCCCGCCTGCTGGAAAGAGCAGGGGAGCGGCTGCAGCAGGGGCAGAGCGCCGGGAAGGCTACAGGCTGTAGGGGTGCGGCGGGTTCGGGGCAGAAAGCAGCGTGTCGTGGCTGCGGCAATGCATGGGGATGCTGAGGACGGAAGGCAGGCAAAGGGGCCGGAGAGGCGCCGGAGGGTGGAGAATGTGGGGTCTGGGGTCACACTGGGAGCACCAAGTGTCGTTTGGAGAAGCTGGGTGAGCTTTAGCAGGGATACGATGTGGTGGCCATATCTCCATGGTATGGAGGTGGGTGCTCACAGCCAGGGCGATCCATGAGAGGGGCTGGTGGTCACTTGGTGGGGGAGGCAGTTGCCTGAGCTAGGAGGGTGATGGCAGTGGTGGCAGAGTGGGGCCGAGTCCACAGATACCCAGGAGCTGCCACATTGGGAATGAGGTTTGAGATGCGAGGGAGAGGAGGGGATAGGACCTGGCAAGGACTCAGGGCATGGTGTCACCAGCCACTGAGGTGGGGACATCCAGAGAGGCCACAGCTGGGGTGGGGCGGGGGAGTTCACCGAGTTGGGTTGGAGGCACCTGTGAGAGTCACGTGATCAATGCTGGTCTGAAGCTCAGGGGGACTGGATGGGCTGGGGGCGGTGCGGGGGTCCGGGGAGCGGTAAGGAGGTCACTGGGGGCGGTGAGGGGTCACACGCATGTACATGGCCCCTGAAGTCATGGGCAGGCTGAGACCCCCAGAGGGTGAGAAGAGTGAGATGGGGAGGCAGCTGGATGTGCACCGTCCACTGTGGTGGCTCCAAGCCCAGGAAGGTGTTTGTCTAGGGGTGTGTGTGTGTGCGTGTGTGTAGGTGTGTAGTATATGTGCACATGCTTGCGTGTGCATGTGTCCACTGACGGGAAGGAGCCTGGAGCCCCTGTGCAGTCAAGGCAGGAAAGAAAGAGGCCTGAGCTGCAGGAGGAAAGCCTGGCAGGGGAGCTGTGGCCTGAAGGAAGTGACCAGAGCTTGGGTTGACCGAGCTGGTCCCGACGCAGGCCCAGAACTGAGCCTTGGGCTTGGAACACCCCAGCGAAGCCCCCCTCTGCCCCACAGAGCCCAGCATGACACCCACTTAACAGAGGAGGAGACTGAGTACACAGAGGGTGGTGACATCCCCAGGCTCATGGAGCGGAAGCCCGAGCCCGCAGCCCTCACCCCTGCTCTGCAACCCACTGCGGGGAGCTGGGGAAGAGGACAGGGGTCTGAGAGGTGGGGCTGTGGAGCCTGGAGCTTGGAGACGTGGGGGCTGGTGGACAGAGGGGTGGGGAGAAGAATGCAGGGGAGCAGGGGTGCCGAGGTAGCGCTCCACAGGGACTTGACATGGGCTGCCTGATACTCTACTTCTGGTGCTAAGTTAAGGTTCAAGGTCTGCTTCCAGCCTCCTGTTGGGGGCCGGTACCAGGTAAGAAAAGGAGTTGGAACCACCTAGCGGAACGGCTCCGACTGCCCAGGGACTACTGTGGCCTCAGAGTCTTTGGTCCTGGGATTTCTGCTCCGTTCAATCAAGGTGGGGATGTGTCTAAGAGTGTGTGTGTGTGTGAGAGAGAGAGAGAGAAAGAGAGTAGGGCCTCCAAGTATTAATATGGAACAATTTCTCTCCTTTTTCATTGAGTTGAGATTACAAATCATTTCAAGGGACAGGACCTTTTCCAGCAGCTGCCTCTGGCCAGGCTCACATGGCAAACTGAGCCCAGGTTTGCATTCGGGTCACTCTTGGCCTCGACATGAACCCTGTGACATATTTCACTCATGGGCCTCCTGCCTGAAAGTAATGTCAGCCTCTGAGAAAATATAACCCCTGTGCGAGGGAACATTACAATTCCTCATGAAATAAAGACTTTTCCTTTTTTTAAACTCACCCAGCCTGCAAGAAGATCTCTCTTCGTGGGCTTTCTAGAATCATCCATTAAATTGTGGGCCAGACCTGGCTGAGGACTTCTTCTCCTTCTTCTCCCTCTTCTTCGTCTTCTCCTCCTCTCCCTCCTCCTCCTCCTTCTTCTTCTAAGATTTATTTACTTATTTTAGAAAGGGGAGGAGGGGCAGAGGGACAGGGAGAGAGGATCCCGAGCAGACTCCCTGCTGAGCACAGAGCCCTACGAGAGATCCCACGACCCTGAGATCACAACCTGAGCAGAAATCAAGAGTCTGATACTCAGCCGACTGAGCCACCCAGACACCCCCAGCTGAAGACTTCTTAATCTCAGGTTCAAGAGACAGTAGATGCTCTGGGGTCTATTAAAAATTAGACTCTGACTTCCCAGCCTCTGCGATCTAGCTGGGAAGCAGGAACACTTGATTAAAACCCACAATGTATAATGGAAGCACTTGTCTGGAGTGGGAGCTCAGGGAATCTGAATTTTTAACATGTTCCTCTGGCCCAGTAAGAAGACACATATCCTTCTTGTATGTTTTAAAGTCTTGTCTTTGTCTAAATCATGCAGGCTCCCCGGAGAGAGAAATTTCTCCTTGTGTTTCTTTCATATCCCCTAAAACGTTCCCAGGACACTTGCTAAACATTTCTTGACTTGTCAAGATTCTGACAGGTGGCCAGAAAGACTGGCTCTTATTCTCTGTTCCTGGGAAAAGCTCTGAAAGAGAAATCATTCAGAGAGCCCTGGAGATTTGTTTGGCTAACAGGCTTTGTTGGTTTTAGTCTCGTAATGGATATGCTGACTGTTGCTTTTCTGCTGCTTCCAGGCCCCATATCTTTGCCTCCAGAGAGCTGGAAATCGGGCCATTCCTGTATCGGTGACTCAGCACTAAAAAAGTTCTCAGTCTCAGGTTTAAAACTGACTGCAAAATGCAAAAGAGACAATTCAGTGGAGGGGAAGGTAAGCAGTAAGCACATTTTGCAACATCAAAAAAAAAAAAAAACCAAAAAAAAACCCCTAGCAACATCCTGGCATGGAAATCTGGAAATCTGGAAACTGAAGGCTGAAGCTGCCAATTGGGGGTAGAAAATGTTTTGTAGCTTAAAACCCTTTACGAATATTTTATCAAAAGATCCATTCCCTATGATGTTATTTTGGGTATCTCTTTATAACCAGCTGACACGCTTCTACTTAGCATTTCACTGACTTGAACACCACAGAGCTCTAATTACAGTCTCTGGCAAAAAAGGAAGCAGGTCTATGAACGGCACCTAATTGATACATTCATTTCTATACCCATTTCTGTCTTGTCTCAGATGATCAGGGTGAACATGTTCATGAGTTATTTATTTTAGGAGCAAAGAGCAGGAAGTTGGAGATGGAGTGAGCCAGAGAACCTTCTCTTTCCTCCTCATCTCTTTCTTCTTTGGTCATCCAGGGCAGAGGCAAGTCACTGGACACCATGTGGCTCAAGGGCAATGATTTTGTGAACTTGGCTGATCTGCTTTGAGGTATAAGGAGTGAGAAAACTGAGCAGACCTGTGGTTTTCTCCATGGGAGCATTGGTGTCAGGTGCCCAGAAACCTCCTGTCCAACCACAGTGTGAGGGACTTCTCTGGAGCCCGTCTCCAGTAAGGGCAGACAAGGAAAGGCCCATTTTCTCAGTAGGAAGGTATATTAGTCAGTTTTCACCACAATAGTGATGTGTACCAACTCAGAATTCAGTGACGTGAAACAACAATGTTCATTTTCACACTCAAGGGTCTGTGTTGTTGACCATGGTTTGGCTGATCTCAGCTGGCCTTGTCGGGTCATCTGTGGCTTACAGTGCAGGCTGGCCAGGGCTTGGCAACAGGCCGTGGCATGGTTTCAGTTGAGTTTCATGACTCTGTTGTTCTGGGATTCAGACCAGAAGAGGAAGAGCTACCTGGTTGTACTTATTGGTGGAAGGTCAGAGCACAGGTGACCATTGCCAGTCAGGCACACGGAGAGCCTCTGCTCAGCTGTGGTCTACACCAAGTCTGCTCACATGGGCCAAAGCAAGGGCATGGCCAAACTCAAAGTGAATAGGACCGGGTTGTCTACTCTACCTACAGGAGAAGGTATTGCAGAGGGATGTGACAAAAATTTCAGAATATTATCCTATTACAAAGGCATAGAGATTGGGACCTGGGCTTGGTTTTCTCTCCCCAGTGTGTCTTTAAATAAGGACTCCTTTCCCCAAATTACTTTATAACTGACCCACTTTGGTGCTGACATCCCAGATGATTCTCTTTGGACTGAGGCAATAGGTTTTCCTGGAGATTTCCAGGAAAACAACTCTGGAGACACTTGTTCAGAAGAACACAACCTGGGAAGCACCATATTGTTTTTTTAAGGTTCAGCTGGGTTTCTGGCCTTAGGAGCTGGTTAAGTTTCTTAAATTAACATTTTAAGTGATTACTCGAAAATAACTCAAGAGAGTTAAAATTATAATCAGATTTTTCCTAAGGAGTCCAATTAAAATAAGAAATAAATATTTTGTATCCTACAGTAAGAGCTTATATGTCTAATATCTTTTATTTCAAACAATTGTTTCTAAAAGGGTGTTATGTATCCACTGTGACACGAGAGATAATTCGGGTATTATTTGGATAGTTTTTTTTTAAAGCAATATGTTCTCCTTATAGTTACCTGCAGTTAATAGCAAGGGGTTGTGGTTTCACTTTTGGAGGCGTGATATCAAGTCTTCTACTTTGGATTCAATTATTTGTGTAAAAAAGTGAGTCAAACTAAAGAAAAAAGTAAGAAAATCACAGTATAATTGTGGTCTAGGTTAGGCAACAATTTTGAGGAGGTTTTTTTGTTTTATTTATTTGTTTATTTATTTATTTATTTATTTAACATCTAATGTATTATTTGTTCCAGGGGTACAGGTCTGTGATGCATCAGTCTTGCACATTTCACAGCGCTCACCATAGCACATGCCCTCCCCAATGTCCATCACCCCGCCACCCCGTCCCTCCCACCCCCCTGCACTCCAGCAACCCTCTTTGTTCCCTGAGATTAAGATGGTTTGTCTCCCTCTCTGGTTTCGTCCTGTTTCATTTTTCTCTCCCTTCACCTATGATCATCTGTCTTGTTTCTCAAATTTTGAGGAAGATTTTGAGGCAGCTTCCTAACTGTACAAACACAGCATGGATTTAAGTGACCACTGTCCTCTCTCCGGGATCCTGGCTATTGTGTTCTTTCCAGAAGTAGCCACACAGTTCAGGCAGGTCCTTCCAAGTCCTTTTGGTCTTGTTCCATCATCCTCTTCACAGGTTGCCGTGGTGACCACTGGTGTCCTGTAGGTGACGCTTACTGTTCTGTCCGAGGTGCTCCCTGGACCGCTGTGTGCTGGGCTAGGTTCTCCGCCCTGAAGAGCTAGTCGCGTGTCTCTCGCCAACAGGCACCACCCGTTCCTTCCTTGTTACAGAACGTCAAGTTACTGGACACAACTCAGGACCATGCAGCATCCGAGAGACACTTACATGAGAGCTATGCATTGTTTAATTGGGTGGACATCCTGTCCTTTATCTGCCAGATGTGGTCACTGGAACTGAGCCCCTTTTGATGTGCCCACACAGATGATGGGTCGTACTGGTCCGTGCCCTGAAGTTGGAGCTCTGGGTTCAAGGTGAGGGACCACGGCCACCAGCTACTTACATGGGCGCTCTGGATCTTGGTTTTCTCCCATCTGGGCTTGAAGTAGAAGATAACAGTGTCCTCCTCAGAGAGTGCTGAAAGGATCAAATGCGTTAATACCTGCTATATAGCAGGGAAGGTTTCTGGACACAGTAAACACAACATGATGTTGTTAACAAGCTTCAGGTTTCCTGATATACCAACCAGGTAGTATCCTCCGGACCCACAGTACCATTGGTTGTTGGATGAGAATCCAGTCAGCATGCAGACCCTCTACCTTGTGCCTCTTGCACTGGGGGGGGGGGGTGTCTTTGTATCCTAGGGGACTCCAGCACTCTCATGAACTTACAACAAGCCAATTTTTCAAATCACTTCCCCTAAGTAAGAGAAAGTAAATCAGATAGAAGGGAAAAAAAAAAAAAAAATCAGAGCCTAAGAGGAACCCTGAGCAAATGGTGAATACTTTGAAATAAACCAGCTCTGTGTTTGACCTCCCGTTTTGAACTTCACGTGTTCAAGGTGGGGCGGGTGGGGGCGGGGGCGAGGGCAGAGAGAGCCAGCGTGAACTCCCGGGGGCTTTGCTTTTAATGGGGCCACTAAGATGTGGTGCTGTGTGAGCCAGACCAGACCCTTTCATGCTGTGACGAAGGGCTTGTGAAGCCAAATAAATATGAGAGAGCCTTGTTCCCCCTCCCTTTTATCCATGCTGATGCATCAGACAATTGAGAAAGAATTACAGGATAATTAAAAAGCTCTTCCAAGTAATGCAAGGTTTGGGGAATACAGGCAGCTGTGAATGGCAGAGGGTTAAAAAGTGAAAGATAAAGTAGTCTTGCAAAAGAGAGTGGAGTGTGTATTTACGTGGAAATCTAATTCTAGGGGAGTTTGCTTTTCTCTCAAAGATGATCACATATTCCAATGAAAGCAGTTTCAATGTACATACAGCTCCTATCTAAACTCATCTGATAAGCCTGGGGTCCCAAGTTGCTTGGGGTTGAAGCTATGGACAGAGTTGTCCCTTCTAAACAGCAAAGCCTTGCTGCAAAAAGTTTGAGTCTGGACTTTCCTGCTGCAAAAGCCGTCGGAGTATTCCTTGCCCTTGGCCACAGATGCTGGATAAAGGACAAACATGGGATTCAGGGACTCAGTTCCAGGACTTCTGTTGAAACAGAAAGGTCATTTTCTCCCATGGCTATGAAGGGTGAGAACAGGTGCCAAGACAGAAGAGCCTGACTGAATAATGGGACCCACAGAGCACAAGGCTGAGTCAAGAGGTAGGAGGGGATCACTTCCTGATATCATCACTCACGTACCCGGATCCAACAATGCCTGAAGCTGTTCCCTTGGACTTTTTAATGGCAAATAGCCCTTCCTCCCTGCCTCTTTCTTCTATTTTAGTGATTTTTATCTGGACTCTGCCTGTTGCAGTCAGGATAGTCTGATAATACAAAGACCAACTTAGCAAAGATCTGAAATACGCTGTTAGATGCTAACTTACTGGTTGGGGACTTCAACTGCAAGACCCCACAGAGAACATCCTCTTGGGTCAGAACAAAATGGTGCTTACGTGGGCTGTTACAGGTTCTTAACTTAATGTTGTTCTCATTTCAGTAGGACTTGGTTTGGGCCATGGTACATTTGACAATCCCCTATGTAAAGATGGGGTTTTCACAGGCTGAAACAAACCTGGAATATATTACCTCTATATCCTTTATTTTTTCCTATGAGACAAAGAAAAATAAATATAACATGTGTAATTATTAATGTTTGGCTGAAAATGAAACATAAAACTAAAATAAAAATTATCTTAATTTTTTCAAATCTTCAAAATGAGTGCTATTTTATTTGGACTTGCTTTTTATGGTCCTTCTGTTTTCTTCTCATCCACTATGGAATCAAAAATTTAGGTTTTAATGCTTTCCTAAATTTTGCCTTTAATTCCCTGATGGTTGCATGTCTACTAAAGACATTTGAATGTGTTATACTCAGGGTTTATGGCGATATTTCAAATATTTCCTTAAAAACTATTTTCATTCTGGCAAGATGTGGAATCCATAAACACATTCTGTTGTACATTCTCTTACTGTTTACATATTTCCTTAAAAAAAACACACACAATAATTTCACTGTTTTAGAGCTATGTTCATGCCCTTTCTTGTAGGCCTCCTGGCCTGCTGCCACGAAACACAACTCTGTTTTAAAGAAGAATAGTTCCTATCTCCTTCCTCAGTGACCTCTAGGAAATCTAGTATGATGAACTCTTTTTTTTTTTCTCAAGCGAATACATTGAATATTGTTATGTGTACATAAGAAGGGGAAAGGCCTTCAAACATTCGTATCATTCCATCCAGCGCGGGCAGGAGGCACTGTCGTGGGAAGCAGGATGGTAACCTTCCCGGGAGAGAAAGTATCATAAAGCCAGGCCTGAGACTGTGGAGAACGATCTCTCTGTTGAACCTGCAATTTTGCTTAACGTTAATAACGATGACTCCCCTTTTGTGAAGCTTATTGTGCGCGATTAGGAAGAAGCCCTCCTGCGCGGGGTCCTGGGCACCTGCTTGGTTTTCAGTCCTTTCTTCCCCAGGGAGAATGTAGGATGACCCCAGGGCCAGAGGCTCGGGCTCCTCCCACGGGGCCACCTTTCGCTACCGGATGCTGTCAGGAGGTTATGTGGAGGAGCTCTTGACTTGGGGCGGTGACAAGGGAGGCCCCACTGCAGTCAGAGCCCTTCCTCTGCTCCTCTCTGCACGGGAGGTGGCAGGGTGGGCAGCTGCGGGCAGGCAGGGTGGGGACCTCACCTGCGGGGCCAGGTCCCTGCTCTGGCTCCATGAGGAAGTTGGACTCGTGACAGAAAGCCAGTCCTGCCCTCCTGTGAACCCCCTAGTTATGTTCCCTGAAGGCCAAGTTCAGCCAGGAGCAGACCATCTATTTGCCCAGAACTTGTAACACCTGCTGCTCAGGCTGCCTTCTGGAAGGAAGAGGGGCTGATGGACGGGAGGTGTTGGGCTCCCATCCCTGCTCCCCGGGCCACTGTCCCCAGGGAAGTTGTCCCCATCCCTGCACTTTCCTTCCCAGCTGGGAGAGGGGCTTCGAGCAGCTCTTCCCTCCCCGGGCTCCCGGGGGCTGCCTTGGCAGATGCGCGCAGAGCATTTCCCACGGGGGCACAGGGGGGCACAGTGGGGCTCCCCGGGTCGGGGCCGTTACTGTGCAGGTAAGCCTTGCAGCCAGAGCGGGGGTTTCTGGTGCCGATTTGAGAAGTTACCCTCGTCCCCCAAGGCGAAGTTAGGCAAGGGCTCCGTTCTCTGGAGGATGCTGGCCCCACATCCAACATCAAGCAGGACTAACGTCTCAAAAACTTAAACAAGCAAAGCTGGCTGGCTGGGGCCCGTTCACAGCCCGTCGGAACTGACCCGACACCCTAGTTTCTCGTGTGGATGCCGAGAGTCCGCTTCCTCCTCTGTCCCCTCTCTCTCCCTCCCTTCCTTTCTCTTCCTAGTTTTTGCTCACATGCGCCTCAAAGTGCCTCGGCGGCTAATAAAGGCCGGAGTTCTCAGAGAAGCAGAGCAGCCTGTCTAAGGGAGAATGTGTCCTTGAATAAGACGAGTCCCTGAGATGCTGACAGTTTTCTGCAGTAAAGTTATCCCCTGTGTCTGGGGCGAGGCCGAGAGAGCAGTCAGGTGCATCCACAGGGCAGGCGAGCAGGGAGGCGTTCAGGGCAAACCCGCCATCGGAGGACCCCACCCCCTGTGGTTTGGGCGTCAGGGAGGATCGTGATGGGAGAGGGCTCCTGGAAGGATCGCTGGCCCCTCAGTTTCCCCCATGAATATGGGGCTTGGCTCTGCCCAGGCAGCCACCCGACATGGGGCTCTGTGCTGCTCCCATGTCCAGATCCGGGTCAGTCCTCAGGCAGAGGTCTGGTGCATGGTGACTGCATGCGGGTCCCTGATGTTTACAGCCTCCGGGTCCTCTGGTCCCTGAAGGAGGCATCCCAGCTGCTCTGAAGGCAGAGCCGCTCCTGCTTTCAGATCGCGAGTTTTCAACAGAGCTGTGGAAGACCCCACGATCCCTTCCTTGGCAAGTGGTGCCACCAAATGCCTGTCACCCAGTGTCACCCAATGGGCCTCCCTCTTCTTCCAGCATATGTCCAGTCTGCAGAACCCAAACTAGCCTCTCTCTGTCTGCCCTTCCATCCCCCTGCTGTCACGCACGTCCTCACTGGGTCATTGCCACTGCCCCTGACAGGTCCTCCTGCTGCCCTCCTTGCCCCACGCCCAGATCGACACTCCACACAGCCCCAGAGTGAGAGCGAGCTCCGTTACATACATGAGACCTGTCACCCTGAATCAGTGTGTCGGTGGAGAAAGTGGGCCTACCTCCTCATCGCTCCCACAAGGCCCAGCACCATTCTCACAGGTTCCCCCAAATCATCTCCTACCACCTGCCTCTCACTCCCTCCATCACAGTCAACCAGCCTCCTGCTTCCTGCAAACCCCAAGTCTTCCTGCCTCAAGGCCTTTGCACATGCTATCCCTCCTTTCCCCAAGACCTGCTTTCTCAAGGTCTTCTATTTTCTGCTCAGGTGTCACCTCCTCAGAGAGCAGCCCTGACTGTCTGTACCTTATGTCACGTCCCCATTTCCTGCACAGATTCTGTCACCATCTGAAGTGGATTTACCCATTTTATGGCCTTCTATTGTCTTTTGTGCCCACAGGAATGGCGACCACGTGAGAGTGGGAGCCCTGTCTGTCTGTTGGCTGTTGGATTCCTGCTCTGGGAACAGGGCCAAGGCAGAGTCCGTTCTTGATCTGCATTTGTTGAGGACCTGAAGGCGTGAGAAGAATAAAAGAATGGAATCTTAAGAATTCAAAAATATTTAACTCATAGAATATTTGAGTCAGAAGGAGCCCTCGGGAAGCATTTAATCACGCCCATTCTTTGGCAATTGAGTAAACCGAGTCTCCACACCTGCGGCCCCTGGGCTGCCGCTCGGTCAGGACAGGGACCCGCTGTGTGTCGGGTGATGAGCGGCTGTCGGGCTGCTTCTCCCCTTGACGTGCGGCCGAAGGAAGCAGGGACAGAGGCACAGACACACCGGAGGCTGAGGGACTGAAAGCAGGAGGGTTTGGGGGAGACGGAGCTGGTGGTGGGTGGACGGTGGCACAGGAAGGCTCCCCGATCATGAGGAGGTCAGGTGGCTCGAAGAGGAGGTGAACCCCAAGTCTGATGGTCACCCAATGAGAGGGTCTTCGGCAAGGACAGGGGGAGGCCCATCCCTGGAGAATTTACCTCACGGACTGAGGCACTGCTGACCGCCGGCCCGGCCAGAAGGTCCTTTAGAAGTTCAGTCGGGGGGACCCCTGCGGACCAGGGGCTTTTAATCAGGCAAACTTGTCCTCTCGCGGTTCGGGAGGCCTGGAGTCTGGAATTATGGGGTCGGCGAGCGGGTTCCTCTGGTGGCTCCGAGGGGGAGTCCGCCTCTCGCCTCCCAGGCCAGCCAGGAGGACAAGGACTCTTTCTCTTGTGTTCTCTGGGGCATCTCGGGCCTAGAGCTGTCTGACCTGTCAGAGGGGTCAGTCACCCCGGCGAACTGGTTCTGAGGGTCCTGCTGGGCCTCGCTCCTCAGGTGAGCTCCGTCCAGCCAGCTGCGCCGGACACCTGCCTTGCACACGGCACTCTGGCAGGCAGCGAGGGGACAAGCAGAGCGGTCCCTCCCCTGAGGGGTCTCTCATTGGCTGGGATTAAAGGAGAGGAAAATGAGAGGGGCTATGACCCCAGGTGGTGATGGTTGTCCAGAGGAAGGTCTGGCAGGATGGCGAGAGAGAGACAGCTGCAGTGCAGGCTCCATAGGCCCTTCGGGCAGGGACTGGTGGCCACGGTGACAGGGAGCCAGGGCCCGGAAGGCAGGAGCCGGGCATGTGTGGGTGCTGGGAGCTGCCTAGGCAGAGGGCACCATGGTGCCAGGCTTGGGTGTGGGTACAGAGCAGTGAGAGCCAGAGGGGCTGCAGGGACATTGGAAGGGGGACAAGGGTCCAGGACAGAGAGATGCTGGGATCAGTCCCCCGGATGATCCCGTGAGCCACTGAGAGGGTGCTGGCTTTTCCTGAGCCCCATAGGAGCCACTGGGCAGATTTGAGCCATAGAGGGTGTGTCACCACGATCCTGGGACCTGTGAGGGACAGTCTTTGGGGCCCCTGAGGAACACAAGGGGTGGGGCAGGCAGGTCCAGGACAGGGTTCCCAGGGACCAGCTCGGGCCCCACATGGGAAGGTCGGGCTGGTGGCATCTGCTGCCCGAGGGGCAGAGGCAGTAAGAGCCAAGGATGACCCAAGGACTCAGGCTGAGCAGCCGGAGGACCCAGGAGCTAGGGAGTCAGGGGGAGTCTTGGGAGCAGCAGGCGGGGCAGGGAGGGGCTGAGAAGCAGGGACAGGAGGCTGGTGCTGAGCCACCCAGAGATGCCTTCTGGAGAGGATGGGGTCTGAGCCCACTTGCCCCAGGCTCCAGAGCTTCCTTCCTTCTAGCTGTAAGCACGGCCACCTGTGTCGTCATGGAGCAGGTGAAGCCAGCCAGACTCTGCAGGACAAAGGTCAGTGTCATAGCTGTCAGCTCTGATGTTGGCTTCAGGCCAAGATCCTGAATATTCAATGAGAAATCTGCACTGATGAAATTTTCATTAAAGGAACATTATCCCTTCCACTCTCCTTGTCATTCTGCTCTTTGAGTACCAGGCTAATTTGGGTTTGATTACCCCGATGATCTGAAGATTGGAGCATTATTAAAAATTTAGATGAGCAATGATATGTCTGGACCTCCCTCTCCTCTCTCAGCCGGAGCACAAGGGGCTCTGCTAATGATTGCAATGAATTCAGGGCAGCCGTGGCAATTAGAGAATTATCTATAGTTTGAGGGAGATTCGACCCCTCTGCCTTCCATGGAAATGAGTTGCTTGGCTTCCAGGACACACAGATTTAATTGACAAAATGCATCAAAAGGAAATTCCAGTCCTGGATGCCGTTTTAGGGCTAACAAGCTATATGTTTGCCTGAGCAGTTCTCTTCCCCTGTCTGTGACTCACACGTATCCCATCTGAAGAGAAGGGAGGCTGGACCAGGGCAGATGCTTACAAGTGGTGGTGTGTGGGCTGAAATCAGCTTAAGGAGGGAATCTGTCCTGCACACTGTTTTGTTTGTTTGATGAGAACTTTCCCAGACTTGTGATTGGTAGATCTATGAGTTCCATGTATGTTACCTTGACTAATTCTCCCACCCATGAGGTAAATACTCTTATTCCCACTTCACTAATAGGGAAATGCTAGCCAAGATGGCTTAAATGACTTTCCCTGGGTCACCTGCCTGGCAGGAGGAAAGGCAGGATTTAAACCCAGCTCGTCTGACCTCCAGAGCCATGCTTTACCATTCGTGTTACAATTCCACAGTGTTTCAAATTAATTAGTTACTAAATTTAAGACCTCGGTAATTTTCTGTAAAAATAGAACTTACATATTAAAAACTTGGATGCTGTGGCTAGGTGTTCTCTAAGCATGTCTCTCTCTGAAATATCACTATTTTGTGCTTCTACAGGGCACTCTGACTAACAAAAGAAGGCAACTTTCAAAAAGAGAGCTCCAGCTTTCAAAGAGTGCAAGGGAAAAACTGGTAATAGGTTGGGTGGGCAGGGAACCTACTGGAACCCTCAGAGAGCAAGCACCTCTGTCTGCTGGGACTTGTGGAGCCGACAGCTTGGACAGAAGGGAGAGGCACTGATGTCTGTCCCACATTCTCCACCTGTCTTCTCTTTGAAGAAATGGCCTGTATGAATGTGGAGAGGGGCTGAGAATCACCCAAACTGAGAGCTTTCCAGCAAGCTCATTGATCGGGGGCATAAAACTAGGAGCTGGGGATTCCCAAGGAAGCCAGGGTTTCAGGGCCAACGGTCTCAGAGAAAATGGAAGTGAGTCTGATTTTCTGTAGAATTTTCCCTCTGGGAGCATTTGCTGATTCCACAACAGGACAAAGAAAAGACACAGGAGACAAGTAGAAAGTGAGCAGCCAAGAGTCTAAGAATCTCAGCAAAGCTTTCACCAATCGCACGATGCCAGAACCACAGGACCTGGAGTCAGTGGTCACTGAATAGGTGAAGCCATGGACAAGAAAGTCCTTCAAGTCCCTCAGAGGAATTATTGTAGGAAGTAAGGAGAAATCAAAATTAACCATGTCTCATAAAAATGGAAAATCAATCTTGAGTCATTACAATCATGGTAGTCTGTCCTCACAAGAGTGGTTGTTACACACACAAAAATAAATCAGAGTTCTCTGGGGAGAATATAATATTATCTGTAAACATGACATCATCTCATACAGAATGCCTAGCCAGTATTCATAAAAATATTAGTAGGAAAAAGATATTAGTAGGTACCTCAGAAAGAGGACCAAAGATAAAGAAGATGTGGTATATATATACAAGGGAATACTATGCAGCCATCAAAAGAAATGAAATCTTGCCATTAGCGACAACATGGATGGAACTAGAGGGTATTACGCTTAAATAAGTCAATCAGAGAAAGACAACTATCATATGATCTCCCTGATAGAAGGAAGTGGAGATGCAACGTGGGGGGTTTGGGGCTTAGGAAAAGAATAAATGAAAGAAGATGGGATCAGGAGGGAGACAAACCATGAGACTCTTAATCTCACAAAACAAACTGAGGGTTACTGCGGGGAGGGGGTAGGGAGAGGGTGGTTGGGTTATAGACATTGGGGAGTGTATGTGCTATGGTGAGTGCTATGAAGTGTGGAAACCTGGTGATTTACAGACCTGTACCCCTGGGGCTAATAATACATTATATGTTTATAAAAAAATTTTTAAAATTATTAAAAAAAGAAAGAGGACCAAATAACCAAAACCAAGGGGAAAAATAGAAAAAACGAACAAAAAAACCTCACAGATGATGGCTTAATGAGGCTATCAGGTATAAACTAAAATATCTATTAACATATTTTTAAAAATGATGAACGGATAGAGTATTTTACTCAAGAAATGAAATATCTAAAAAAAATCACATAAATACTTGCTAACAACAATATACTGTAACTAAAATGAAAAATATAATGGATTGACATAAGAGTATATTAGACAAAGCAAAAGATAAGTTTTGTTGAAAATGTCCATATTGAAGTATGGATACCAAAAAAGGACTACAATTACACAGAAGAAGATTAAACCATTTAGAGCATGATAAAGAGGTCTAACATACATATAATTTAAACCCTAAAGGGAGGAAAGAGATCAGAAGTGCCAAGTGAAACTATGTAACTGAGGTTTCCCCAAAGTTGATAAGAGACAGTAAGTCACAGATGTAAGAACCCCAAGCACACCAAACACAAAGATACACACCCCTGAAAGAAAAAAACTGTCAATCTAGAACTTCATTCCATTACAATTATCCTTTGAAGGTGGACACTAAATAAATGTTTTCACAAAAGCAGGTAATTTAACATAAATACCAAATGGAGTTCTTCAAGCCAAAGAAAAAAAATTATTCTAAATGAAAAATGCAAGAAAAAATGAGAAGCAATAGAAAGTATAAATACATTGGGACACTCAAATTAACCTTGAGCACAAAAAATTGCAACAATAATAATAAAGTATGGAGGTTCACAGTATATGTAGAACTAAATTACTTGTCAAGGGTGTCACAACAGGTGGAAGGAGGTTAAATGCCTTTAAGAAATTCTAAAGCTTTTTCATTGTCCACCTGGTGAAGTTGTAATTTAAGGTAGATCCTATTAAGTAGAAGATCGATGTTGTCATTTGCAGGATATCCACAAAAGAATAATAGAATAAGTAAAACTGACAACATAATGTAAGGTTATAAAATAGAATAAAAAAAACCTATTTGTTTAATACAAAATAAGGCAGGAAACGATAGAAAAAGTGAACTAATGGGAAAACCAATAGTAAAAAGATAGGGTGAAATTATAGGAATAATTACATTAAATGTGAACAAATTAAATTTCAAGAGGGAAGGATTAGTCTAATTTTTCATCTGTAGGGAAACACAGATCTGTTTCTCACTGACTGCAAATGTTTTAAAGGTCGATGTGCTTGTGAGTCACTCGAGGAGCTATTGGAAATATGGGACTCCTCCAGGCCCAAGTTCAGTATTTTGGGGTGGGACTTGAGAAGCTGCATTTAGGATAAGCAGAGACCTGTCTTTGAGGGAATGAGAAGGGACAGGAATGAGGATAAATCAAATGCACGTAGTTAGATCTTGCAGAGCTTAGAGTTCAGCAAAGGATAATGCAAGCACATAAGTAAATGCAGGAAATTGTAAAAGAACCGTCTTCAGCGAGGGACCTTTGTCCTCATGCAAATGACCCAGAGTCCAAGATCTTCCGCCCTTCTCACCAATTCAAGTCTTGACCACTGGGCACAGAGCAGCTGTGAGTGGGATCCAAAGTGGGCAGGGACCCATCCCTGTACTCGCCTATGACTGAGGGAGCTCAAGCACAGGAAGTTAACCCAGGGCTGGAGAAGGCACCTGACACCATGGGGACACCTGGCTCCATCTCGTTCGGGACACTGGCTCCCCCGAGGCCATCTGTGTACCTGACCAAGGCCCTGCTGGGGACAGAACCCAGAAGGGGAGTTTCAAAGCCAATAGCAGCTGGCCTGGTCACTGGCTCCTGGTGTCCCCAGGGTCCTAGTCCTTGGAAAGTGAAGGTGAAAGAGGGATTTCATCCTAGGGCAGGAAGGGTCACACTAACCTTGATGGGTTAGGAAGCTCTTTCTGTGACCACCCTTGACATTTTGGGCTGGGCTTCCAGATCCACAAAGCTGGAATTGAAAGGGGTCCCTTGAAAAGGGGCGCAGGCCTGTCCTGTCTCAGGCTGCCCAGGGCACATGTCCACAGCTGTGAGTTTCTCCTGGTGAGCCTACTGGGGTTGGAGGGGCAGCTCCAGAGTTCACCGTGGCCCAGTGACCTAGGTCTGACCAGGTTGGTGTCAGTGGCAGTGAATCTGACTGTGCTAATTTGCTTAACTCTGCCAGGGGAAGAAAGAAAAGAGTAGGATATAGGCGATTTTACCCTTTTGCCATTTTTGGAATTCTACAATTAATTTTTAATTATACAACTAACAGATAGATGTACTTTCTAGGCCCACATATTGCTCAGAACAATTAATTTTAAAAGACCCAGCACCAGAGACATCATCATGAATTCACAAAAATCTGGAAGGAAGAGAAAATCCTAGGAGTCTCCAGAGAGAAGTTGCTCTTAAATTCAGGACCAGAACTCAGGTTGCTATCCTGGGGCTGGAAGAGAGTAGTTCCTTCAAGCTTCTTGGGAAATTTATTCCCAGTGTAGAGTGTGAATCATGGCCACATTATAGATTAAGGGCAAGGTCAGAATAGAGACACTGACCCATAAGATCCCAGAGAATCATCTCTGTGCCCTTTCTCAGGGAGCCATGGGAGGAGGAGGGGCTGTGCCAGCAATGGGTTGGTCAAGAAAGTAGCCCCCGTGAGTCCCAGACAGGGATGCAGGAAGATCCTTTCCCAGGGAGAGGGGCAGGGTCTCCAGGATGAATCAGAGCACCAAAGGACATTGGGATCACTGCTATGAAACAGATCTGGAAAGCACCTCTTCCCTGGAGGGAAATGCCAAAAACACCATCACCTTGTCTCCTGCCCTGATGGTGTGAGCCTGCTGAGGGGAGGGTTACAGGCAGGGCAGAGAACATAGGGATGGATGACTGATAGCAAAGCGGAAAACATACAAAGTGAAAGAAGATCAATTGTTTCTAGGGAAAACAAAAAAGCCATACAAGCAAGGTCATTACGGTATATGCCACGTGGCTCGACTGTGGATTCTTTTTACCCCATGACAGCTGTGTGAACTCTACACGTTCCTTAGGCACCATGAAGTCTTGATTTGACTCCGCCAGGATGATGGGGAAAGGCGAAGGTGTGAGCAAGGTTGCTCTGGGAACTAAACCCTCAAGGTTTTATAGCAGGCAAGCGACGGGCAGTGTCTAAAGTAGAGAAACAAGTAGCAGCATAAACATATCATTTAGAGGCATGCAGGGAGATAGACAAACAGCTAAAAGAGCAACACATGGTGGTTTCTGGAAAGCAGAGATCAGCGGGGAGAAGGGAGGGGTAGGGCCTGCAGATTTTCCTTATGAAATGTGCTCTATTTTTTTTTTTTCCCCAGTGTGTTTTCTCTCCCTTGCTCGGAATAAGTAGTTTCTATTGTCTTATCATCTGTTTCATGAATTCTTTCCTCCATCCCCTCCATTCTGCTATTGAACCCAACCCCTCAGTACTTCAAAATTTTAGTTTTTACATTTTTTCTTTCAGTTCAAATATTTCCACTTCATTCCTCTCTATATTTTTTCTGTTTTTTTTGTTTTGTTTTGTTTTGTTTTTGTTTTTCAGACACTTTCTGTGTCTCCGCTGAGACGTTCTTTATTTTCATTGTTTCTGGTGTGTTTGTAATTGCTCACTGGAGCATTCTTATAATGGCTGCGTTAAAATAATTGTGAGATAATCCCGATATCTGTGTTGTCTTGATGTGGGCATCTGTTGTCTTTCCCCATTCGAGTTAAGATGTTTCCGATTCTTGGAAGGAGGAGGGATTTTCGGGGGAATCCCTGACGTGTTGAGTGTATAGGCTGGGAGAGCCTGTATCTTCTTTAAATCCTCCCCACCAGCAGGCCTTCCCAGATCACAGCAGTGGGGGAAGAGGTCACAGTGCCTAGGTATTGCCAGGTTGGGGTAGAAGCCCTATTTCCTTTCTGCACCTCTCTTGACAGCCTGGGGTGTGGGGCACCTCATTATTGCCAGGTGGGAAGGGGCTTTGACTCCTCAGTTTCCGCTGATTGCACTTTGGCTTGGAGGTGCAGGGATATCTCATTAGGGCTCCTCTCTTGGCCTCTGCTGATATCACTTGGGGTTGGGGTTATTACACCAGGCAAGTATGGAAGTCTAGGCTCCCTACTCTGTCTTCTCTGACAGCACCCCAGTGTGTGTGTGTGGGTGCTTTGCTTGGGGCACCTTGCTACCCCTGCGTGCAGCTATAAGTTCAGGTTCCTTGCTTGGTCTTGGCCGGCGTGGGTGGGGTTGGGGCTGAGGGTTTTCCACCCATTGGGCTGGAGTGCTAGTGGTTTGTTTGGAAGTTTTCTGCCTTGCTCAGCTGCTCCATGTCCAGTTCTTTAGCCGGAAAAAGCAGGATATCTTGAGATTTTCTTTTTGTCTGTACCTGTTGCCGTTTCTGGGTCCCCAGCTTCTCTAGCACCCTACCCAGAGTATGTGAGGGAGTTCAGCATCGTGTCATTCCTCATAGCCCAGACAGCTGGTCTTCTTCTCTCCATCTTTCAGGGTCTTGTATCTATTTTATGTATAATTTCCAGGGGTATTAGCTGCACTTAGAGGGACCAATAGGGAAAAGTGCACTTGTTCTATCTTTCTGGAAGTGAATGTCTGCACACTGTTTTTTTGTTTTTTTTTTCCCCTTCTTGTGTCTTGCCCCCAGTAGTAACTGTGTGTCTTTCATGGCTTCAGCTTTTAAAGAAGAATTTGTGTGTGGTACTATCTTCTTCTGAGTGACCCCCATCCTGGGTTCCACGAATACACTTCCTCATTTTCTCATTATCCTTGCAGCTGCTTGTGGCTTCCTTCCACTCTGATTTGGGTCACCCCATACATTTCTCTCATCTCCTGTGTAACTGATGCTTGCTATTTGTTTTTCAGATTAGAATGGTTTCATTTTCCTGCCTGGAGCCTGATTTACACAAAGGTAGGATCATTCTTATTTTAATTTGATAGTGATTGCCAAGTTACCCAGCATAATGTCTGTTCCTATTTAGTTAGACCAATAGGAGTATCTGCTTATCCACAGCCCTGCTAACTTTGCCTTTGCAATCTGATAAGTAAGAAAAAGGATATTTAATTGCCATTTTCATTTTCCTAATTAAAGGTCAGATTCTCATCTTTTCAAATTTATTGGCTATTTGCATTTCTCTTCTAAACCCTCCATTCATATCTTTTATCAATTTTTTCATTGAATTATTTATATTTTTCTTATTCCTTTATAGGAGCATAGTAAATTAATCCTTTGTTATGTATAAGCTTGTTATCTCCTCCTTGTCTTTGTTTATACAATCCTTTGTTATGCAGAAGTTATAAATTTTGATGTTTCCAAATATGAGAGAACCCTAACCCTAACAAAAGTAGCAAAGAAAATTGTATTGGCTCATGTAACTGAACAACTCAGAGAGAAGGCTTCAGGTGCAGGTGAGTCCAGGGGCTCCAAGAAGGTCAGGAAGGACTGTTCCAGCTTTGCTCTTCTTCATACTAGTGTCATTCTTGACCTCATAGGATAGCAACAGGCTCTCAGTAGCTTTCTCTACAAGAAAGAATTTAAATAACAGCATCTTGTCCAAATGTGACTTAAATATAAGGTTCTTTTTTCTTTTCTGAATGTAGTTAGCACAGAAGAATTGGTAACTGAATTATACTCAGTAAAATGTAAAGGCTCCGAGTAACATTTTTTCTCGATTGTGAAAAAATGGCTGCCGCATTCCCAAGCGCTTGTGTATGGCTACAACAGCTAACAATGAAGCAGGCAAGAAAACCTCGTGTCCAGCACACTTCTTTCGCCAGCTCTGACACCACCTCTAGGACCGCCCCCAACAGATCATACCTTGGATTCCATTGGCTAGAGCCAGTCACGTGCCCATGACTCACTGCCAAGGACAATGGGAAAGCAAGTCAATGGCTCCCTCTAGACTGGGGGCTGGACTGTGCTGGCAAGAATAAGGGGTGGTAGAACTGTTGGGTCGACATCTAACAGCACCTGTCTCCAGGCAGCATCTCTCCCAGTCACTCCTGCTCACTAAACAGGATTCACTCTACGTGAACTGGCTCTTGTCATGTGTACATCCAGAACCACTTCTGGGTCTGGGGAATTTGCCAGCTGATTGGCCAGGCCAGGTCACACGACCACCCTTAAACCCAGACGCTCATGCTGAACTCCATGAATGGACTGTGAGAAAGTGACTGTTTATCGGGGTTTGGTTACCAGAAGTTGTTGGGGGGGGGTGGGAAATAGATGCTGGAAACTCAAAACAAGAAGTGTATACCAGAGAAGCTGTATGAATATGTAATAATCATTACTGCGGATAATGTCTATTTCTGTGAGGGAAATTTCTGGTTGAACAAATGCGGGCTTTCCTGTCCTTTTCTCCTCCCTGTGGACTGTGAACAGTGAAAGAGACTGGTTAAGGAGCCATTTCTCTTTCTCTGGACGGCCCAGGCCTCCCCATCTCCCAGTCTGTAATCCCCCATCCCCGCTCTTTGGAAATTATTATCTTTAAGTGGGAATTCAGGGAATCCTTGCCTTGACCAGTGTTGGATTCACCAAGCACAGGGCTCAGTAAATAGCACAGATACCTTTTTTTTTTTTTTAAGTTTTATGTATTTGGGAGAAAGAGTGAGCGAGAGAGAGAAAGTGAGCACAAGCAGAGGGAGAGGGAGAGGGAGAAGCAGACTCCCCGCTGTGCAGGGACTGGCTCCCAGGACCCTGGGATCATGACCTGAGCCGAAGGCAGATACTTAACCGACTGGGCCACCCAGGCGCCCCCAGCACAGGTGTCTTTAAAGAACTTGCTTCCTGGCTTTGGGAGGTGCCTGTGTCATTGTGAAGATTAGTGATGATTTATAAAGCTTTGGTTCAGATTTCCATTTCTGCCCTCCTGAAGGAAAGCCATCCAAGCTCGCCTTGACTCTCCCCATGTAACCGTCACCAGCTTGTACAGAATCTGAGCTGCACAAAGGATCAATTGCTGTGTTCTAGGATAGACTCATCCCAGAAGCAATCTGAATGTTCATGGCTTTAAAATGACTTGACAGTCTGTCTACAGCATGTCCTGAAAGGGGGCGAAGCTGTGTCTCCATGCATTACTGGTGATTAATTGATTTGCTGATGGAACTAGGTAACCTTTGTGACAAAATTGAGAGAACGGCTCAGACCGGAGCCATCCAATCAGCCATTTGGAATCCTGTCTCGTTCCCAGGCCTGCTGTACCTCGGGATTCCTGGGGAGAAAAATGAAAGGGAAGGAGGTTTAGCTGTAAATGCAGGGGCCGTGCAATTAGGCTGGACAAAGGTTGGTGGGATTGAGGACTGTTCGTTGCACTGGTGATCTGTGACTTTCCCTAACCGCTCCTGGGTTAAATACAAGGGCTCAAAATGCAAGTGACATCGGGGCTCAGAGACCAGGGGACACCATGCAAGGGGCCTGTCCCGCCATCTCCCGCTGCTACAGAGATCAGTGCAACAAAGGAGCACTCGTGTGGTGGCAGAAACCGGGGAAGGACCCTCTTAGCTCATCTCTTCTCCGTGAGAGGTCCTGTGTCTGTGAGCTCCTTCAGGCCAGGTCTGAGGAGTTCTCTTCCCCGGGCCAGCCACTAACTGTGACTGCCTAATTCACCAGCAATGTCACAGGGAGAATGGATGGCAGTTTCTGGAACTTTATATTAAACCAGGAGCGATGGATTAATAAGTGGTATTGTATATTTAAACTCAGGCATATTGCGTAATTTAGATGAAATTTTGTTTAGCAGAAAGTTCGTTTTCACTCTTTAAAATGAAAGCATGGGGCACCTGGGTGGCTCAGTGGGTTAAGCCTCTGCCTTCGGCTCCGGTCATGATCCCAGGGTTCTGGGATCAAGCCCCGCATCAGGCTCTCTGCTCAGCAGGGAGCCTGCATCCCCTTCTCTCTCTGCCTGCCTCTCTGCCTACTTGTGATCTCTCCCTCTGTCAAATGAATAAATTAAAAAAAACTTAAAAAAAAATGAAAGCACAATTTTGTGGAAAATATCCCTTGTTGAAAAATCTAAATTTGAGGAGTGCCCGGGTCGGTGAAGGCTCTGACTTTCAGCTCAGGTGGTGATCTCAGGGCTGTGAGATCAAGTCCCATGTCAGGCTCCATGCTGGGTGTGGAGCCTACTTAAGACCCTCTCTCTTCTGCTCCCTTTGTCCCCTCCCCCCCAAAAAAAACCCAAAACAGAACAAAGCAAAAACTCTCAATTTGAGAAACAACCACATACGTCAAAGAGGTGGGAAGATGTTCATCGAACGCTGTGTGTTTTACGAATGTCAGGACACATGCCGGTTTCTTATTCCCGTACTGTAACAGGTTACCACGAACTTGGTGTCTTAAAACATGAATTTATTCTCCCACAGTTGTGGAGGTCAGAAGTCTGAAGTGGGTTGGCAGGGCTGCTCTAGGGGAGAATCCATTTCCCTCCATTTTCTGGCTTCCAGAAGCTGCCTGCGTTCCTTGGCTGGTGGCCTGTCCCCCACGCTGACGCCCAGCAGTATCTTCCAGTCTCTCTGCACTTCTGAGGTCACATCCCCTTGTCCGGACTCTGACTCCCTGGTCTCTAATGAGGACCCTTGCGATGACACTGGGCCCACCTGAACCATCCAGGTTACTCTTCCTATCTCAAGACCTTTGAGTTAATCACAGGTACAAAGGCCCTTTTGTCATGTAAGGTAGCATCTTCGCAGGTTCTGGGGGTTCAAGTGTGCACAGTTTTGGGAGGCTGTTAACTCAGCTGACCACAGAAGAACCTGCATTGACCAGACAAGATGTGCCCTTAAAAAGGCTTCTCATCAATGTTATATCCCTTCTTCAACCCGGGGAGAGGGCAGATGGGGTCCTCGCCAAGGGCCACACAGCTGGGTGCCGGCAGCTGGACGCCAGGCTGAGTCCTGGACCCGACTCCACAGCTGTGACTTGCCCCGAACATGCTTCCCTCCTGCCCCCGCCCCCACGTAATTCCGTCACTCTAAAAAAAATAAAGAACAGAGTCGCGCTGGGTAGCTGGACGCCCTCTGCTCTATTTATTTTCCAGCATCTGCTTCATAAACCGTTGGACGCCCATGTTAATTTTCCTTGTTGCTGTTAACTTCGCCTTCCAATTATGCAAAGTGATCAGGCACGGCAGCCCCTTGTTACCTGGCCCCATCTTCGGCTGACATTTGCTGCTGTGTATCTTGGCCTTGACTGACACAGCTAGTGATTTCTCATGTCGGCCTCATTTTCTTCAAAGTGCAAATGACTCCATGACCAGATGGGTGTTGGGGGGGCCCAGGAGCCCCAAAGCCTGCAGGGTAGGCAAAGAAACATTATTTAAAAAAATATCAAGGCTGATGAAACTGTGTTTATTTGGTTTCTTCAAAAAACATGACGATTGGGAGGTACTAAGAAAAATGTTGGAACACTGTGGTTTGGCTTCTTCTTTCTATGGACACTCTAAAGTTCATGTGGACCATTTCTTTTGGCATCTGAGGCTCCTATGAAGGCTTCATCATGCCTGGTTTCCCAATTAAACCCTGAGTCATTCATTCATTGAAGACCTAGTTGTGACTGTGTGTTAGGTTTCAGGCACTGTTCTAGGCTCAACATATAAATCAAAAGATCAATGAAAGTCTTGACACTCTGGAGCTCACCTTCTGGTCAAGACCATCAATAAAAAGATGACATGTATCTAGAATGAGTCAGGAGGTGGCTTGTGCTAAGAAGGAAAGTGTGGTGGGGAATGGTGGGGCTGGGGTGCAAGAAGGGCTCCTCAGAGGAAGCTGACATGGAATAGAGACCTGCAAGCTGAGAGGGAAGAAGACAGGCTAATGTCTGGGGAGAGAGAGTATTCTGGGCAGTGGGAACAGCAAGTGCAAAGGCCCTGGGGCAGGAGCATGTCTGGCATGCCTGAGCAGCAGAGAGTGAGCAGTGTGGCCACAGCAGAGTGAAGGAGGGAGACAGGTGCACAGAAAAAGCCAGAGGGGTGGGGAGACCAGACCTCACTGGGCCTTTTAGACCATTGTGAGGATTTGGATTTTATTTGACTGAGGAGGGGGGAGTTTTGAGGGTTTGAGAAGAGAAGTGACTTGATCTGACTCATACTAAAAGGAACACTTTGACCTTCTTGTTTCAAACAGACTGGAGGAAGGCCCACGTGCAGACCCCTGGAGACCAGTGCAGAGCAGGTCTTTATGGCAGCCTGAACCCATGTGGTAGCAGTGGGGGTTGAAGCTGTTGAAGTGGTTGAAGCTGAATATGTCTTTAAGGTAGAACCAAGAGTTTCTGTAAATTGGATTGGATGGGCTATTTGCAAAAAAACAAAATGTAAGTTTCAGGATGGCTCCCAAGTTGTTGGTCTGAGCAACTTGCCTTCTGAGCTGTGAGAACCTGGTATGAGTTTATCCAGAAACACACGGATTTCCAGAGAATCAGTTTTGGAAGTAAAGGTCAGATCCCTCTTCTGTTTTGGGTTTTCTTTAAAAAACAAACAAACAAACAAACTGCAGTACAGAGGTGCCTGGGTGGTTCAGTCGGTTAAGTGTCTGCCTTTAGCTCAGGTCATGATCCCGGGGTCCTGGGATCAAGCCCCGCATCAGGATCCCTGCTCAGCGGGGATCCTGCTTCTCCTTCTCCCTCTGTATGCTCTCTCTCAAATAAATAAATAAATCTTTAACAACAGCAACCAAAACCCTGCAGCACATGACTTACAGCAGATGGACACTTGTCTCCCAGGGATTCCCGATTGCCATCTTTCATTTAAAACAACATGAGAAAGGAATATGAGATCTCCTCTAACATCATCTGAATGTTTTCAGCTGTCGGAACTTGGAAAAAAAAAATGTAGTGCGAGAGAATCAGCAACAATAATTTGTGAAAAAGGACACAAACAGGCCAGGAATTGGCTTTCCTAATAGACTTCAACTTGAATTAGATGTGAGACAGATGAGTGGAATCAGGCCGTTACCCAGCAGAAAGAATTGCAGTGTCAGATAGAGCAATAAAGGTGCAGAAATTGAGCAGAAACACATGTTCCGCAGATCTGAGCTGTTAGGTATGCACTTTCTCTTGTTGATGTTCTCGGTATGAAATCCAATATTATCCCAGGGAAAGGCAACAAGGCCGCTCGCTGTCGAATGGCAGGGCATATTACACTTCATCAAGTCCCCTTAGTAACCTGACACACAGCTTGTACTGCTCAGGAAGGTGGGAGAGATGGTCCCTCCATTTCCTTGCACACAGCGAGTTTGGGAAGGATGCCATCGTTGGGGCACGGTGTGTGGCCCTTCACTATAGTCCTCTCGTCAGCACGATGTTCGTCTTCCCCAAAACACAAACAAAAATAAACACAGAAACAGAAACAAAACAGCAACAACTAGCACCACGGAGACATGCGGGATGGGGTCACACAGGCGGTCCTCTGTCCTTGCTGCCCTGGGAGCATCGTGTGGCACGCCCAGCAGGACCAGCCCCATCGTGTCCTTCCCAGGCGCGACCAGGGACACGGAGTGGGACTACTTGGGGGTATGACCTCTTAAACGTCTTTGTAATAGAGATGGTTTTGATCATAACAAATTAGACAGATGTACCATTTCTTATGGACCAGATGGGCAAAAATTCGAGAAGTTGATAGTATTCTATGTTGATGACGCTGTGGGGAAACAGGCCATCCCCACATGTGGTGAGTGGGGGGTGAAATCGCGCTCCCCCTATGGGGGACGTTTTGGCAATACCTACAAAATTGAGACATGCACTTAACTTTTTATGCCAGCAAATCTCACTCCTGGGAATCTCTGTTGCAGGAATTCGTGCACAAATACTTATGAGCAAGGCCACATGATTTATCGTAGTGTTGTTGGTGAGAGCCAAAACTAGGCAATGACTCTACCGTGTCTCTACAGTTCACTGGTCAGATACAAAAACATAAACAAATGAAGACTGAAATATCCATGTACCGAAGCATTGGGGAATGGTTAAAATACAGATATGGGATTATGGTAGAATGATTGCTGAATGTATGTGAGATCTTGTAAGTGGTGAGAGGCAAGATGTCCGGCAGTACAGACAGAAGGGTGCTTTTGTGTACAAGAGGAGCCAGGGCGAGCTTAGGTAGGTTTATATTTCTGTGTTTGCGTGAAGAAGCTCTGAAAGATATTGAAAGGCAAGAATGTGGGCTCCTGTGGGGGGAGTAGCGTTCTCAGAATGGAAGCAAACCCGTTAAATGCATATCCTTTTATGTTATGCTGATGTTTAAGTCATCTGCTTATATAGCCTAAAGATGACTTGGGAAGGTGGTTTATAAATGAGCCCTTTCTGTTTTGCAGTCAACAGTAGTCTTAGGACCCAAAACATAGCAGGGGTCAGTAGAGGCCAGGACAGAGCGAGCCCTTGTGTGTCTGTCAATCAGGAAGCAAAGACCGGGCTGACCACCCTGACCCTCACAGTGGGGTCTGCTGCTGACCCACAGCCCTGCTACCCGGTCCCAACAACCCTGGGGTCAGGTGGGAGTGACTTGCAGGAGGCACCGGGTTTTACTCTGTGCAGCTCAGAATTCCCATCATGTGTCAGGGAAGGCTCTAGCAGGCAAGTCACGGTGCTGTTTCAATTCCAGAAAGGAAGTTCCCAAATGCAGGCAGGGTGACCCAGCCCACATCAGAGCAGATTCAGATCTGATCTAGGGTGGGTGCGATGGGTGGGGGAGGAGGAGGCTGAGCTGCTCTCTGTTCCATCCCCAGTGTCTCTTTGACTGGAAGATGAGGGGTTTCCATTTCTGAGGCTCCTGGGCTGAAATTCTAATAGTAGAGGGACAGAAAGTAGCTCAAATATTAAACCACAGCTGGCCTGCCATTTTTATTGGAAGGGCTGGAATTTTTTGGTCGATGCCAGAGGAGGGAAGAGGTCAAGTCCACTGGCTCAGCAAACCATCATCTCTAAGTGTTAACTGAACAGACGCAAACCCCGAATGTGAGCACAGTTCAGAGAGGCCGCTGAGTGGGTGGGCTTCGGTGTCTTATGCTGAATTGTGGTTTTAGGTGTTTATGTCTCCTACTAAGACAGTGAGCGCTGGAGGAGGGGACCCGTGCCCTAGTGCCTTACTCATCCAGGAGTTCTCTGTGTCCAGAGTGGAGCTGGGCTCTTCAGACACTCAGGACTTGGGGTGAGCTGGTATCCTGGTCTGAACGGGGAGGTCCCAGTGTGCGCCCTCTCATCTCCTTCATTGCTAACAACAGCCTCCTTCCCTCTCCAAAGTGGCCCAGCCCCTTCTTGCCAACCTACGGATAAGTCACAGAGCAGTCCCTTGGGTAACTCAAGCAGAAGAAATGATTGTGAGGATATGGAGCTGCTTCATCAAGAAGGGGATTTCTTATCTCATACAAATGGGAAGTCAGTCAAGAGATGGCCCAGGACAGCCCTGATTTACGCCTACTAATCAATAACTATAACAATTATTAATAGTGCTCCTGTTCAGTTCCCCAAGTGTCTTGGTTTGGACAATAAGTTATGTGTCAGTTTACGTGGATGTCAAATACAGCAGGATCAAGCGTTCAGACGCAGTCATCAGGATATCTTGATGTTGGTTCACCCTCAGGAACCTGTTGGGGGCAAAAGAGCCTTGCCTCAGTGTCTGCATCCTTGCATCTTTGAGATTCTCAAGCAAAGGGAGAAGCGGGTGTTGTCCAGTAGCTTCCACAAAAGATCTGGGATTAATTCTGATTGGATCACCTTCGGTTATACTCATGGATGATCCCATCTGAGTAACTAGGAGAAATGCAATCTCAGGGTGGCTCGGGTCAGAAAGATTTAGGTAGAGGGGTAGGAAGCTCCTTCCCTAGAGTATATAACCTGAAATATCTCTGGAATTTTCTACGACAGAACAAGGCTCCAGTGTGCCTTGGCACTTGGCAACTTCTACAAACTTTTGCTCTATTCCACAAGCAGATTTCACCTATTAACTATTTAGTTATTCTTAAAGTTCCTTCCTGATCTTGATTTCATGATTCTATGATGCCCCTTAACAAATGCAAGCAGTTGAAGGTTATCTGAGGGCTGACATGGATCAGTCTTAGGAAAATAACAGTGAAATCTCCAGGGCTTAGCACAGATGCCAACAGGCATCTCAGCAGGGGTAGCAAATTAAAATATGTATCTATTCAAAAATATGATGATCAGGAAGTTACTCCTTAAATGAGCTCTCTGGTTACTGACTTCAGAAGAGGATCTGTTAGCATGGTGAAATGAAAATGATCCATTATAATTTGACATTTTCCATGCAAATGGAAAAGTAGTAGCAATATCTGTCATTTCCGTTCAAAAAAGAACCCACCTGGAAAGAGAAGAACTAGACACACGCTCACAGTGGGAGGCAGTTTGTTATGGGTGGTTGAAAATAGGGATGAAGTTTCTTGAGGCTTACTTTGGATATGTTACAGAGACCTCCTCACCTTCCCCACCAAGCACAACTTGGGGGGTTATTTTTCCTCATGCTAAAGAAGTCTAGAGGTATGCCGTCCATAGATGGTACCGTGACTCCATGATAACACCAGACACTCAGGTTCTTTCTGGCTTTCTACACCTCTATCTTTATTGTGAGCTCTGTCCTTATGGTCTCAAGATGACTGCCAGAGCTCCAGCCCACGAGACCAAATTTCAGAAGACAGACAATAGCAAAGAGCACTTGTCAGCTGAGCTAGCTCCTTTTCAAGACTTCTTGAAAGTACCACCCAGTAGCTTAGATTTTCTAACTGTTGGCTCGATCTATGTACCATCCCAGGATGAAAGGGAGACTGGTAAATGTTTTTAGCTGGGACTGCAGCTTCTGGAAAGAAAAATAAGGGTTCAGATAAAAAGGAAGAAGGAAAGAAGGAATATTGGATAGACCTGGAGTCTCTGACACAAACCTAATGAATTATGTCTCTGGGTGGTTTTTTCTGAGATTGGATAGTGCTTTTGATTTCTTCCCCTCTCTTCCTCTTTCCTTTGTCTTTTGTAAACTCCCATCTTCCGTTAAAAGAAAACAAGCAGCAACCATCATGCTGCTACTAATGATTTTAATAGTAAAATCACCTACTGAGTGACCATATGTGAGAGAAACCCTTCTAGGCACTCTACTTATTCACTGAATTAATCCTCGCAATAACACTATAAGTACTGGTATCATCTCCATTTTACCAATGAGGATACTGAGGAATAGAAAGGAGAAGTCATTTGCTCAGGTCACATGGCTGGGAAGTAGAGAAACTTCCATCCCAATCCCCAAACTCTGGCTCAGTAACAGTGGACAAGTCCTTCCTACTTGTGGCCATAGCTCAGCTCTCTGGTTTGCATCCACGCAGTAAAAAATAGCGTCAACAAGAGGATGAGAGGACTGTGTACCTCGGTGACCATGGGTGTCTGGAAGGAAGAGAAGCTCCTTTCATTTTGTAAATCTCCCTCAATTCAGGGCGGCCTCTGCCTGAGGCTGAATTTTCTGATGTTCCTGCTCATAGCTGGAAGCTGGTGTCCAAAGACCACTTCGAAAATGAGAAGGGTGATAGTCTAAGATTTCATCCTCCCCTTTATTACCATCTGTCATCGATCTTTCACCAACTTTCTGCTCCACTTAGAGAGTCTCTGAGGTTCTTCTGAAGGAGACATTAACACGTGTGTGAGTGTGGCCAGGAGCTAGGCGACCTACCCAGAGTCTCAGCCAGCACCTTCTGTGTTGAAAATGGTATGACATGCTCTTGTCACTCAATGGTTCAGAGCCATGCGAGGGCAGTAGGTTGGATTATTTATCCCAAACCCTTCGCTCTGTCATGTGATTTCTGGATGCTTCCCTGGAGAGTGAGCCGAGCAACATCCTTATCCCACAGACTTCTGTTCTTGGCCATGTGATTTGCTTGCCCAATGGGATTTGAGTGGATGACATGAGAAGAGCCTTTAAAAAGGCTCCCATGGGATGCTTAGGCAGTTGCTCTTTTGGTACAGGCACGAGAAAGGCAAGCTCCCAGCATCTTAGGAGCCTGGGATGGAGACATGTGGACCTGAACCTGACCTGAAATCTGATGCAAAGATATGCCACTTCAACTTCAGACCCACAAGTGAGGAAAATACGGATTACCTTTTGATGACCCTCTAGAACTGTAAGACTGTTTGTTATGCAGCTCTGTTGGGTTAGATGTCCTTCTCTGAACCAATCACCAAGACTAGACAGAATAAAACAGGTTTCTGGGCTAAGCCCACAACAACTCATTCCTGGAGCTGAGGGTAGAATCCACGCTTTCTAGTGTGGGCTGGGAATTAATCCCCAGCAAAATAAAAGAAAGAAGGCACTGCCTTATTAAAAGTCGTGTGGATGAAGGCTGGTGAACGAAAGCAACAATTGCCCACCGCACCGAGCTGATGCTCATAATTTTAATGCTTTCTACTTGCAACTGTATAACCTTCTCACATCCTTTCACAGCTCTTACTTATTATGGAAACAAAAGCAATCTGTCCTCCTTTGATTTTTAAGGTTGTGGTTAATGAGCAATTGTCCAGTCTCTTGTGTGGGACTTTTTTCTCTTACCTTCTCCTTTGTATTTTTTAAACGATCAAAATAGAAAATATACATCACAATGCGTATGAGAGCAATTATTTAGCTCAAATAATTCCCAAATAGCACCATGCACCTAAGTCCTACAGGTTTATTCCTTATGTCATTTCATTTGAAATATAGATCTTGAAAGGCGAGCACTTGGCTATTTTCAACTTTAGGTTTCCATTGACAGAGCCATTAAAGTGTCTGTTCCCAATGACAGAGCTTTTAAATGCTCCTTTCCTTTTCATTATGTGTGAGTTCTGGAGCAGCAATTTCTGTTCGCTGAAGTCAGCCACCATCTTGTCTATAACAAGTTTTTATTTGGAGGAACTTGAGAAACCAGTCTTTATTTGAGGGGACATTCAGGGGAAGTTGTAAGCTTTTCCTGTACCTGTACAAACAGAATATTGGGGCTCAAGATGGTGGATTTACTGGTCAGGACAGGCAAAGTTATGTGGCAATAACAAATCACACCAAAATCTCCTTGGCTTAACACAACAAAACCCATTCTCTACATCTCATGGGGTTGTTAGGGGACTGCGTTCATCATAATCTCTCAGGGATCTGGGCCGATGGAGGCTCCACCTTTTGAAGATGCCATCATATGAATATATGCTCCCACGATCACCAAGGTATAGCAAGAGACCATAGGGAATGGTATATCAGAACTAATGGTTCTGCCTGAAAACAACAAGTGTCACTTGCTATCAGATTTCCTTGACCACACAAGATCCTGTCTGCACATAACTTCAAGGGCTGGACAGTATGACCCTCCTGTGGGACCGGGAGAGGAGGGGAACCTCGAACGTTGCTGAGCATTGGTGATGTCTACCCCTAGTGCAGTATTAGCTGCAGAAAGGAAAGGACTGACTTAAAAACTTCACTAATGTGATAGTTTTCTCTTTGACATTTTGCATCTCAGCAAATTATTGGGTTTCTGAGTGGAAGGATTAAAGACAAGTATCATTTGAAGTTGGTTTTTTTTTTTTTTTTTTGCATTCAATCTCTTATAATCTTATTTTTGTCTGCATGAAGGCATTAGCATACATGTTCTGGGCCCGGAGCCAAGATGAGTCATTTTGTCTGTTTCCTCGTCTCCATGGTGCCCTGGTCCTTGCCAGAACCAAACAGCCATCCCAGCCAGGAGCTGCACCAGGGATCTTGAATCCCCCCAAGCCTGGTGCTCGGTCACCCCTCTTGCTTGGTTGATGGAGCCCACCCTCCACAAATGCCACTGTCAGGGCCAGGAACCAAGGACAATACCACTTGGAATCTGATAACTGACACTTGGTGCCCTGCCCAGATCAACTTTTCATCACCTTGGAAAGGGATGGGCTTGGGACCTTTCAGTCTCTCTGAAATCCTCAGACATGCCTTGGGTATTATTGGGTGGGATTACTGTAAGACTCTGCTGGGTGGACCCCACCCCCACCTCAGGCTACGTGAAGATTCGAAAGGCTGAAGAAGCAAAATGAAAATGTCAGATTTCTAATGGGGAGTAGGAAGCACTCAACTCTAGCCAAGTATTTTCTCCTTAAAGAAAGGGGGAAAAAAAAAGAAAATCCAATCCAAAGTCTCATCCTCTTCAACATTCCATAAAAGCATGAGTTGAGGGGGAAAAGACACAATTCAGCTAACAAGTGAGAAACACTTGTTTAAATGTCACATTTAAAAAAATGAGTTTGAGGCCAACAAAGCACAAAAATTTTTGTTCACAAACATGGTGTGAACAAGGGCTATTGCCAGGAGAGAGATACATTCTAAAATTGGGAAATAGACAAAAAGGCAGTCTTTCAATTATTCACAATTTAATCTAACTATCCCACACTTAGTCATACATTGGTGTGGTGGGCAGCGTCTAGTATTGGCTCCTGATGATTCCCACCTCCTGGTGTTATGTCCATTTGTAATTTCCTCCTCGAGCATGGGCTGGACCTAATTACTTGCTTCCAACAAGTAGAATACAGCAAAAGTGATGGGTGTCACTTCTAAAACTGGGGTGGAACAAAAGACTGTGACTTCCATCTTGCTCACCTCCTCTTTTGTCTGTCACTTGCTTGCCCTGAGGAAGCTGGCCACCAAGTAGTGAGCTCCCTTTGGCGAGGTCCCTGGGCTAAGGAACCATGGAAGCCCTCCGGCTAATAGCCAGAAGAGAACCAAGGCCCTCAGATCAAAAACAGCCTCTGAGGAAACAAATCTTGCCAACAGCCACTTGAGCTTGGAAGCTGATTGTCCAGCCCCAGGCAAGCCTTCAGATGAGTCTGTAGCCCCAGCTGTCATGCTGATTGCAGAACAGCAGAAGCCTAGAATCAGAAGACCCAGATTCCCGACTCACAAAACTGTGGAGATTAGACCTGTGGTACTTTAAACTGCTAAGATTTGAGGTAACTTGTTTTGTAGCAGTAGACATCTAACATGTGGGGGCTAAATTGAGGGGGCATGTGACTCTAGCTAGAACAATAATTTCTGGTGAATATAACAGTTTTGAAACTCAGTAATTCGAGCTTAGACTGAAGCAGCGTTCTCAAAATTTTTAGTTGTGAAGACGTTCTTCAAATGAAGTCTTAGAGAAAAATTCAGTTTGTTAAGCAGACCAAGAGGAACGCTGCTCTGGCTGACCTGGGGTTAGGGGCTCCTTCTGACACCCCTGCCCCACCTTATGCCCTCTGAGGACCCTCCCATCAACTTTAAAGCCTCCATATGAACCTTGGATTGGCCAGTTGAAAGTCCCTCCCCCCAGAAGACTCAGCGATAGCAGGGAACATTAGCTATTGACTGAGATAGAGCAATTTTGCCCCTGCACCCCTCCCCTGCCCAGCATAGACTTATGTAAGGGTGTGGATGGAAAGCTCGAAGAGCATCCTGAATGTATAGCTCCCCGACTCTGCACGATGTTGCACCCCAAGAGACACACCCACATCGCTGTCCAGAGAAGCCCCCGGCTACAAGGCAGGCTCAGCCATCCCACCTGGGAGAGAGCCCCAAGGGGAGGAATCTCTGTGGATGGAGACATCAGCCTGCGGGACGTGAGGGGGACTCAGGGTTCTGCCACCCTGGGTCCTGACATAGAGCCAGGGCAGGGACACCGGGTCCTACTGCACTTCTCTCTGTGAGCATCAGAGCCCCTGTGTCCTGTGCATATCTGGGGGACCCTCATAGATCCCAGCACAGACAGGATCTGGCCATTGATCTCTGGTTCTGTGTGGCTGGACAATATCCAGTTCCCCGTGGGGAGATGGCCGGGCCTGTAGCTCCTTCCCGAATCCTGACTGATGATCAATAGACAAATTACAATGCAATCCAGCACTGTGGCAGGGAGGGCGTCTTCAGTCTCTGGCAGCATAGCACAAATAACCACATGGATCCTGAGAAGTGGAGTAGTGGTGAGGCTGCTCGTAGTCAGAGGTATCTAAGGAAGACATGTAGACTCAGGAAACAAATCATTTCAACGCAAAGTAGACAATACCCTGGCCATGGGCTGGGCACCTGTGGCTTCCTTCCTCCCCTCCCTTCCCTTCCCTTCTCTTCTTTATCCATCTGTCCTTCCCTTCCTCCCTCCCTTCCTTCCTTCCTTTCTCTCTGTCTCTATCTCTGTGTGTCTCTCTCTCTGAATTTGGCCTCTACTATACTAATGCTTATCTTCTCCACTTTTATCGTATTTGCACTCACCCCCATATTTCCAGCATACTTTACCCTCTGTGCAGTATGCCACGCTTTCGTCTCCAGCAGACGCATATCCAGGTTGGCTCCCAGGCTCTCACTATCACAGACAAAGCTTCAGTGAGTGCTCTGGAGCCTGGGTTCTTGTGCATGTACCCAAGATAGGCTCCAAGGTATACCCGGATGAAAGGAAGAGGTTTGTTTTTTTCAGGCTCTGCCTGTGCAAACCAAGGAGAGCTGGCAAATAGACATGGGGATCCAGAGCAAAAGCTGTCAACAGTCAATTGTGGTTTACATCTCCATTTCTTCTTCTTCTTCTTCTTCTTCTTCCTTTTTTTTTTTTTTTTTTTTTTGGCAGGCCGGAATCTATGTCCTGACTCCCTCACCAGCTTTTGATAATAGCACCTTCATTTTTGTTTTGGGGAATTACTTTCTGCACCAGTTGGGAGCCACTTTGGTGGTTCCATGGAGCAAGATGGCCTTTCTCTCTTCCACCCTTGCCACAGGGACCAGCATTCAATTTTGGCTAAGAAAATCAAGCATCCTCACACGTGAGACTTTGGATCTGTGGAGGAAAGACATACATTCTGGTAGGAGCTGGAACCCATTAGAGCTCCCTGAAAAAATGGCCCGTCTGTTACTTCTTTCTAGAATTGGTTTTTATCTTTCTCGAAAATGTTTCTTTAGATTTTCCTTCCAGTCTCTGAACTTTCCATAACTTTGTTTAGTTTGGCCAGAGTTGGCTTCTGTTGCTTGTAACCAAAGATCCCCACTATAGGGTCATTTGTGGAGGGTGTACTGAGGGGCAGGTGGAGAAAAGAAATCTTTTCACATGGGAATCTGGGTATTGTAGGCGTTGCTTCTCTGCCTCCCACATTGCTTTCCCCTCATTTTGGATACATCATCCCTCTATCGTTTTGGAAATAGTATCAGTTTTCTTGGGAAACCATCCCCCACTCTCGCCTACATGGCTTGACCAGCCCTTGGTGTCACGTGGAACAGTCTCATCTGGGTTTCCTTTCCCGGCAACTGTGATTGGTGCAGGAACGGGCATGTGATGTACTCAGGACCAATGAGATGCCATGAGACGGCTCTAGTGGCTTCCGGGGGGCGTGGCGGACTCTTGTCTGTCCTGCAGTCAAGGACCGGAGATTCTAGGGGTGAACCTGAGAGGGGAAGGAGGAGCCCAGAGACCCGGGGACCCTAGTCAGGACCTGGTGACATCATCTGAACCGCGGGATCCAGTTGTGCCCAAGACTAAATACTCCTTGTGCTTCGTAGTTACTGGATGGTATAAATTCCTTTAATTCAAAGCTATTTAATTCAGGGTTTTTTGTTGTATGCAACTAGGAGTCCTGACTGATAAAATCTTTGGGTTATATGATGTTTGCATTTAAAAAAGAGTATTTAGTGTCTCAGCCTAGAAGGAGCAGTCAGATAGGATTACAGACACAGGGAGAAGACGAGGATTTGTGGAGGGTCTCAGATGTTAGGCAGGTTAGCTGGTTACTGTCAGTCTCTAGATTCAGCTGGTTCTGCGAGAAGAGACATCAAATGGTCTCCATTCCTCCAGAAGGTGTCCTCCTGTCCCTTTAAGACAGAGCACTCAAGTAGCTTTGTGTGGTTTCAATTAGGCCTACAGTTAAGATATTGAGAGGAAAAATTAAAGCCAGAGTCACCGGAATGTGGTGATGCATATTCTTAAGAATTTTTCTGGAGAAACTGACCTCATTTAGGACTTTGATGCTGGGTTGGGTGCTCTGGTCCCACTCAAGAGTGTGAGAATGCTGGGTCCCTGATCTGCCAAGGCTCAGACAAATGGGGAGACAATTACATGCATAGAGAGAAAAATATCTTTTTGGTCACATAAAAATTTTTAATTATTCTGTAGCTGATGATTGTCTAAATTAGATTTTTGGTAATTTTGTTGTCGGTGACTTAAAGATGTGAAGGTTCTCGCTAGCCATCAGGACTCACTATTCACCAAGTGAATGGACACAAGCCAGACACACGCAGGAAGTGTCTGAGTCTGTCACTGCTTAATTGGATTACCGGTCATGTCCTGGTACTGCTTATCTGATTTCCTGAGTTTCCAGGGCTAATGAATCTCTTTCTCTGGTCTCTGTTAGATGCACGTGGCATTTCTTTTGTAAAGACCTTCCTGTTTACATTCTTATTTAAATCCATTTTTGAGGGACCCTAGGCTTGCTTTTTGACCAGGTTAGAGCAGAAAATGGAATTAGGAGAAATGTCACAGAGGTTATGGCCACTGGGATTAGTACCATGAACACAGACCCAATGCTTAAAGGTCTTTGGTGAGCAGAACACATCCTGGTGGTAAACTCCCAGGCCCTTTCAGAAGTCATATGCCAAGGAGAGAATACAAGCTTGGCAATTCACAGAATTTGCTCCAGAAGGCAGTTGTAAAATTTAGACCCAGTAAAGGATTGAGCTTCTGTAGGTTAAAAAAAAAAAAAAAAAAAAAGGGAACCAAAATGAGATGCATATAGTAGAACTTCTCAATTCACAGTTTTAACAAGTTGTAAATGAAGCTTTAGCCAGTTATAAATGAATGTGTATTAGTCAGGATGGCCTAGCTTATGCTGCAGTAACAAAAGATCCCCAAATCTCAGTGGTTTAGAGTAAGAAGTAGTTAATTCTCATAAATGCCGCATTTCCATCTCTGCTACAGCTGGGATCTCTACATATCATGTTCATCTGGGGACCCAGTCTTCATCATGACACATATTTCTAGAAAACCACTGTGGCAGGCAGATGATAATTTCGCTTAATGGACACTGGCTCAGAAAAGACACATACCACTTCTACTTATATGTCACAGACAAAGCTGGTCACTTGGCTGCACCAAACTTCAAATATAGCAGAAGGAAGGAAGTCTTTATGTACTTAGCAAATAGCACTGAGGGAGGCCATCCACCCCCCATGCAGCAACAGGTAGCTTTGCTGGGACATGAATTCGACTCTCCTCCAGCAAAGCTGGTGGGTGAGACAAGACGTCTTAGCTGGTGAGTAAGGCCAGCCTACCACTCAGCATTTGGAGCCCAGGAAGGGCTGGACCTGTCCCCCATCCATGTGTGCTCAATTTTTAAAAGTTGATTAAAATTTAGATTCTTGGTGAACAATGATTTCTGAACAGAAATCCAACTTCCAATCTGTTGTGACTTCGTTAAACGAACATTTGTTAAGCAGTGCTTTGTTCAACAAAATTTTGCAAAGAAAAGTGAAAGGGAGATGTTCATGACTCACAGGGGAGGTTAGGCAGGGTGCTGATGGAAAGAGCAAGGCTGGGGCAGGAGCACATGTCATTATTCAGGGTCTGTTGGCAGAGCACTTTAGGGCTTCTCACTAAAGCTGGATTGGTTGATTCAAATCACAAAGAGCAGGGGTGTTAGAAAGCTTCATGCTGGGGAGGGTGGAGGGGGTTGTGATTAACGGGGTGCGCAAGAGGAAGGCTCTGGGCTGCAGGGAAGAGTGCTTCTCACAAGACTAGTGGAGGGAGTCATATCAGGAGCTTATATTTGCTTGTGACTCTGAGGCTCTTGTCCCTTCAAGCCCCTGCAGGCTACTTGGCCATACAAAACGGACGCTCAGGCAGCAATATTAGGAGTAGTTTATTGTTTGTTTATTTTTTTTCCCCTCACAGTCTATAGCTGTGTTCATCATATAGTTTCCCACAGATTAATTTCATCAGGATGCTTTTTTATTTTTACTTTTCTATAATGAAAACTGGATCCTGGATATCATTTGAAGGATGAGCTATTTTACAGAGGTGCGGGGTGCATGAAAAACACTATATATACTATAAAAAACTATATAATAAACTGTATATGTATATATACTATATTGATATACTATGTATATATATACACTATACTACTATACACACACTGTGTATGTATGTGTATGTGTGTGTATATATATCTATACATATATAGATATATATATACACATATGTATATATCTATACATATATACATATCTATATGTATATATAGTGAGTAGATCGCATTAGTAGAATACTTGGATTCTAAATGATGTCAGGAACCTCAGATACGTGAACTTGAATGTGAGGGCTGGTCGGGGCCTCTGTGAGATTCACTATGACAACGCAGTCTTCCATGGGATTCCCAGCATCACGGAGAAGTTCGGGCAAAGTCTCAACACAGTCCTAGAAGTGGAGAAGTCTAAAAGATTAATGGTCTCAGCCAGGAAGTGGCTCTTCTGGAAAAAAGGAAACAGTGAAATGCAAATGCAAACGAGATTCATGAAGAGGATGAGACCACATTATGTGCTGAATGGAAACTCGAAAAGTAGTTCGTGAAGTGGTTTTGGTAGGCAGGCTGCCTGTGAGGTAGCTGGGCTCTATGGGGACCTCGTCTGGGCCACAGCACGCCCTGCTAATGAGGGAGCTCCCAGGGGTCCCTGGAACTCAGGAGCCACCTGCCTATTGAAAAATGAATCTGGGGGCGCCTGGGTGGCTCAGTTGGTTAAGCGACTGCATTTGGCTCAGGTCATGATCTCAGGGTCCTGGGATCAAGCCCCGCATCGACCTCCCTGCTCAGTGGGGAGCCTGCTTCTCCCTCTCCCTCTGCTGCCCTGCCTGCTTGTGTCTCTGGCTCTCTCTGTCAAATAAATAAATAAAATCTTAAAAAAAAATTGTAGAAACAAAACATATCATTTAAAAAAAGAAGAAGAAGAAAGAAAGAAAAATGAATCTGTACGATCAGGTGACCAGGATGCCTTGGGGCAGGTAGAGGGAAACACAGTGCTGGGTGCTCTGCTCCTGTGGTCTTCAAATACATGTGTGTGGGTGTATTATTATATGTTATATATAATAAGTTGTATATATAATACATATCATATATGATGTGTATATGTATTATATAATACATGTATTATATATCATTTATTGTATATCATTTATATACAATGTATATTATATATAATTTATCATGCATATAATTTTAAAATTTACTGTGCACCTAAGTCTCTAAGAGTTTAAACATGTATTTTGGATTGAGTTGTCATGAGAATGATTCGTAGTGGGGTGCCTGGGTGGCTTAGTCAGTTAAATTTCTGCCTTCTGCTCAGGTCTTGATCCTGAGGCCCTGGGATCAGGCTCACTGCTCAGCGGGGAGTCTGCTTCTCCCTTTCCCTCTGCCCCTCCCGCCTGTCCATACTCTCACTTGCTCTCTCTCTCAAACGAATATGAAAGAAGAGTGATTGGTAGTGCTTAACCAATGAAAACAATATAAATAAAGAGCAAAATGTGATGTTTTTGAACATTAAAAGAATACTTATATCAGGAAGGCATCTCTTCCAAAGAAGAATAGAGCATCATTTAGCCTCTGTGAGAGTGGCCCTGGTCCAGATGCCAACATGCCACGTTGGCCCTTTGATGCCCAGGACATGTGTACACCTTGAGGCAACCATGGGAAGGTTTGGGGTGGCTGGAAACCACACCTTTCCTTTGTGAAATGGGAGAAGAATTGCGCAAGGAAGATGGGTGGAGAGAACAGACATGTCGAGCACACAGCAAGTGTGTTCTCTGGCAGATCGTTTAGGCAACAAGAACACTGGGAAGCTTCGAGCTGTACATGCCCCTGTACCCCTTGGGAAGTGTGGCCGGTCCCCAAGTATGCCTTCCTTTGTCAAGTGATCTTGGCCTCACTCCAGAATTATGGTTATGACTTCTCTCTCTCCGCTCCCACAATGAGAGTCAAAATTGTGCGAGCTGTATCTGACCCTTTCAAAAGCATTGTATTACCCGTGTGCCCACGGCAGTGCTGTGAGGGGCACCCGACAGGAACTGATTTCCACCTGTTCCGGTCTGGGGACAGAGGTGTTCAGCGTGCTCCTGGCACAGTGCCTGGCTCCTCCTTTCCTGCCTCTCTTCTTTCTGTGAGCCCACCTCTCCTCCACTTCCCTCTTCCTTCCCCCACCTTTCTGCTTATCTTCATCCTTGATCTGTCTTCTCTTCTTATCTCCTTTCTCCCTAAACATTTCCAGGGAATTACTTCTTGAAAGTTATTTGCATAAAACCATTACAAAGGGGGCGAGAATGACATTTCTTTATGGGCCTGGGTCAATAGCTTTGACAAATGAGGCTCATCTCAGGGAAAACAAATTGTTAGTGTTATATTGAAGTTTCGCTGTGGGTATTAAATATTTGCATGAGGTAACCAGACACTCTAGGGTTTAGGCAGATGAATTCCATTCCAAAACCACTAAAATGAAAAGCCAACTGCAAATTAGGTTTGAAATGGACCTGCCTGTCCTCAGAGATTTCGCAGTGACTAATGGATTAGTCCCCAAGTGGAACACAAACCTACTTCGCTTTCATAGAAGCGAGGAAGACTAATACAGGCCACGTCTCCGTGCAGCCCGAGTCACCCAGGCCCAGTCAACCTCTGTTAAATAGTCCGGCGCTTCTCAGATGAGCTCCTTAATTAAGTCGCGATAAGAGTTGGCCCTTGAGAAATGCCCAAATGCCTGAGTTCTTGGCTTAATATTCTTTACTGGTGGTAGTGCCAAGAAAGGATTGGAAGGAGCAAGTTAGCCACAGCCTCGCAGTCTCCATCAGTGCCAGCCCAGAACTTCTGTATGTAAAGTAAGAATAAAAGAATCTTAAAACTGTTTCATTTTTATATTATTTGTCTGCAACCCTCCACATAGAAACTGAATGCTCTGTCCAGTCAGCTTCAAGACAAGTATCCTGTGCCCATCATCACAACCCCTTGTTGAACACACGAGGCCGGGCTCTGCTATAAGAGTCCCCCGCCAGGGGCACCTGGGTGGCTCAGTCGGTTGAGCATCTGCCTTTGGCTCAGGTCATGACCCCAGGATCCGGGTATCGAGCCCCATATCAGGCTCCCTGCTCGGTGGGGAGCCTGGTTCTCCCTCTCCCTCTGCCTGCCACTCTGCCTTCTTGTGCTCTCTATCAAATAAATAGAATCTTTAAAAGAAAAAAAAAAGAGTTCCCTCCAAATTTCGGGGGTAAGCTCATCAGAAATTTGCATATTAATTTATGTGCTTATTTATGTGGGTTTTTTTTTCTTTTGTGTAGGTCCACTGAAAGTCTAGACCACCCACGAGGGTGGGGTTCCCATGTGGACTCAACCAACCAAGGGGCTTCTGTCCTTCGGGGCAGACCTCGAAGCCCTGGCCGCCACCACCCTAGCGCAGGGGAGAGCGCCCCAGGGCTCCCGCACCTGCCATGGAGCACGTGACCTGTGCGATGCCTCTTTCATCCCTCCCCACTGTCCAGAGTATGTCCCGTTTAGCCTCAAGGGGATGGGAAGTGTCACACCTCTGTTTTTTGGAAGGAGGGCAGAATGCTTACGAGGAAGTGAAGCTCTCACGTTCTCTTCAAACCCAATTGCCTTCTGCTTTGTAAAATTCCAGAGCCACTCATAGAGAACCCAAACTTCTTTTTTCCAAAGAAATTAAGAATCATTTGGTTTCTTCTTTTGTCTTCTAAGCAGGCCGCTACCAGGATGAGAAGGAGCCCTTGGGTCTGTCTGTGACCCCAGAGGCAAGTCTGGGGTGCCCTGGAGGAGGCTGTCCCATGGCACATCTGCCACCATCTGGTGCGGCTAAACCAGCCTCCCTGGGGCCCAAGCCAGAGCCCCCCAGCAGAGAGATGTAGGCAGCCAAGCCTCCCATTCCCCTCGCCATTATGTGGCCCTCCCCCCGGGGCTGGTCTTCGTCTGCTCTCTTCCCTGCTGTGCCCTCAGGATCTGGAACAAGAACCAAAGTGGGGACTTCAGAAACATCTGTTCGTGAGTGAATTCCCTGGGCCTCAGTTTCCCCACCTGCCTGGTGTGTATGCCAGTAATAAGAGTTGCCTTGAGAATGCATTTTTAAAATATTTAAAAATGTCTTGCAAACTGTAAAGGCCCGCGCAGGTTTAGGTTGGTATCACGCTTACTCCGTGCATGAGAGCTTGCGCATGGCTATGACCGGAGACCAGCTCACATCTATGGTCCCTGATGGCCCATGATTGTGCTTGGGAACTCAGATTTTCCACATGCTGCAGATTTTATGGCCAACATTCCATTCAGTGCTGAATTCAGAGAGTTTTGTTTTTTACTGGGTTTCAAACCCTGGGGATGTTTCAGTTCTTGTCTGTTCTTCTCTCTGCTCTGCCCATCGCCTCATTCCCCATACCCACCATCTGTATGTCGCGGTGAACTGGTCCCCATCATGGTAGCACTGGTCTCCATCACTGGTGGCTACCGTGGTCCCAGCCCTCAGAGCCATGGGACACACCGCCCAAAGGGAGAGCTCCTTTGCTGATATTCCCACCAGTAACAGTGTCCAAATAACAATGTCCAAACAATGTCCAGAGGCAGGAGAAGATCACGTGCCTGCTCCAAACCAGGCACTATGTATGGTCTGGGATGAAATGCTTCGATTCAGAGAGATACATCACCTATGCGTTCATTAAACAAATTTGCACCAAGCAGGTACTAAGCCATGCTCTAGGCGGCAACAGTGGTGAAACTGACATGAAACTCCCGTCCTAATGGAGTGGTTGTTACAGTTGGTTGCATTAGCTTCCTTTTGCTGCTATAACAAAAGATGGCAAACTCAGTGGTTAAACATCTTCTATTTATCTCTTACATTTCTCAGGGTCAGAAGCTCACGATGAATCTTAAGGTGCTAAAACCAAAGTGTCTGTGGGGCTGTGTTCTCTGTGGAAGGACTGGGGAGAATCTGTTTGCCACCTTTTCTGGCTCCGGGAGGCTACCTGTGTTTCTGGGCTCAGGGTCCCTCCTCCATCTTCAAAGCAGAGGCAGGTTGAGTCCCCACACCCTTTCCCTCCCACGTTGCTTCCCTCTGCTGATCCCTGTCCTGCTTCCCTCGTGTACTTCAAGGATGCTGTGAGTACTTGGGTTCCCTTAGAAAATCCAGGACAATCTCCCTGTTCCCAAGATCAGTTATTGGGGACCTAAATTCTTCCCTCGCAGGTTCTAGGGATTAGAACATGATGCCTTTGGGGGACTATTGTTCTGCCCATAACACTCTAGCACACTCACTCTGAGGGTCCTCAACACCTTCTGTATACTTACTTCCCTTAATCCTTGCTCCAAGACCAATCCCACTTGACAAATTAGGCAGGAGGATGTGTATGTTTCCCAAGGTAACACAATCAGGGGGCAGAGCCTGCTCCAGAAGCTACATGCTCAGTCTTGCACCACTGCTGCCTTTGGCTGAAAGGAAACTTGCTGGGCGCCTGGGTGGCTCAGTTGGTTAGGCATCTGCCATTGGCTCAGATCATGATCTCAGGGTCCTGGGATCAAGCCCTGTGTCAGGTTCCCTGCTCAGCGGGGAGTCTGCTTCTCCCAGTATCCCTACCCCCTGCTTGTGATCTCTAACTCTCTCTCGCTCAAAGAAATTGAATTAAAAAAATAAAATAAAATAAAAGGAAACTTGCTTCCCATGGCAGCAGTTGTTCAGAATTAAAGGGATGGGGTAGACCACAGGAAATGATCTCCATTGGGAGGTCGTTGAGGAGGAAAGAAGCAATCTTGTCCTGCTCTGGTCTGATCTGCAGCAAGGACCTAGAAGGGTACTTTGAAGTCATCCATTGGTTTTCTCATGTGACAAGTATTTATGGAGAGCTTATTATGTGCCAAGAGCTGTTCTGAGCAGAACATGTCCTAACTTATGTAGCCTCCTGGGCAACTCTAGCAGGCGGTAGTCCTGAGTACAGTCTATCCCTTTTTATAGGCGATGCAGAGAAAATGGAGGCAAAGAGAGGCGAATGAGCCAGTGATGCCTCTGGGCCCCCTTTTGGACAGAGGCTACCGCACTCGAAAGCCCTTGTGTGTTCTTAGGTGCAGCTGAGAGGGCCAGAAGGAGGCGGGCAGATGGAGACCCAGGAGGAGAGTCATAGAGAGATGCAGGAAGAGACTGGGAGACCACAGAGATGCGGAAGGCACAAAGAAACTCCAAAAGAGGGAGAAAAAGGAAAGGAGAAATTTGGAGTAGGAGTCCCCAGAGCAGTTTAAGCCCACAGGGCAAGGGCACCCACAGATGTTGCCCCACCCCCTCCTGCCTCTGTCCCCTCCCCCACTCTGCCCAGGCCCCACGGCTCCTTGTCGATAACTGCACATGCGCAGTCACTCCTACCTCAGGCTTGCCCGGAATGCTCTTCCCTTGGGTCTCAGCCTGGCTCTCTCTTTCTCATCGCCTGTGTCTTCATATATGTGTTGAGGGGGCTGCTCAGAGAATCTTTTCCTGATTCTGATTCTGACTCCTGATTCTGAAATAACTCACCTTACTCCTACAACCATCACTGTTACTATTTTTCTTTCAAAATATTTAATACAAGCTGACAGTATGCTGTTTTTGCTTGTTTATGTTCTGTGTCCCCCATGGAGTATAAGCTCCGTGAATGAGGGCTAGACACATTCTAACTATGTCTGCTTTATCCCTGTGTCTGGCCATAATAGTGACTCGGTGAGTATCTGTAGTGGACAAAGGGAGAGTGGAGAGAGAGAGAGGGAACCAGGGAAGGAAGGAAGGGAAGGAGGGAAACCCTTACCCCACTGTGACTGTATTTGGAGATGGGAAGGTAATTAAGGGTGGGGCCATAATCTGATAGGATTGGTATCCTTCTAAGAAGAGGAGGGGACATGAGGAGTGTGTGCACACAGAGGAGAGGCCATGTGAGGGCAAAGTGAGAAGGTGGCCATCTACAAGCCAGCAAGAGAGGTGTCATAAGAAACTGAGCCTGCTGACACCCTGATCTTGGACTTCAGCCTCCAGGACTGAGAGAAAATAATTATCTTTTGTTCAAGCCCCCCCTAGTCCGGGATTTTCTGGGATGGCAGCCTCGAGCAGACCAAGACAAGGATGCTGTTCTGGAAGGAACGTTCTGTTTCTGAAGCAGGCAGGGTCCCTGGAAGGGGCAGTTCAAGGCCTCCCTTGATCTCTCACATGGCAGAGAGAGCAGAGAGCACTCCCCAACGACAGGAGAGAGGGCCAAGCACGCTCAAAATGCAAACCTCCAAGATGATGCCACTGGAGACAAAGGAGGAAAGGAGCTTGGAAGGAGAGGAAAGGAACCTTCTCTTTGTTTTCTTTGTTTTGAGTCGTGGAACAGCATCTGTTCTTTCTCCCTGACGGCTGAGGAATCAGTGAAGGGTGGGGGGGGGGGTCTCCTGTCAGCGTCTCAGGGATCCCAGTCAACAGGAAACATTCCCCACTTCACACCTTCTTCCATCGTACTCCAGGCCCCAGGCAGGGTCACCTTCAGTGCAGGTGCCACTGAAGGGCTGGCCCAAGAGCCAAACCCACCAGAGTGACACCATTGCCTTCAGCCTGTGACTGTGGACCTCCCCGAGCCCTGGTTTCCTCATCAGTAAAGATAGACTGCTAATCCTCTCCTCTGTGAGAGGGTCAGTGATCACGTGCAGCCATGGGGACAGAGTATGGGTGGCAGGGGTTGGGGAGGGGCAGCTTGGGGGGCCAGACAGCTGCCTACAGCAATGAGGCCCCCCACAACTGAATCCCCATCTCCTTCTTTCTTTAAAGACAACTTAGAAATCTGGAGTCTCCCAACTAATTAAAAATAATTTAAATGTGGTTTGGATTGAGCCTGGGGCCTTCAGTTTCCTGAACTCAGTGGAAGTGGAAAGTACAGTGGTCGAGGCCCAGCTCTGTCACTTCCTCGCAGGATAACTGACTTTCATGATGCCATGACTCAGTTTTTTCATTTGCAAGTTGGGGAGACTGATCACATGGCTCAGTGGTCGATGGATTTCTGTAACATTCAAATGAAATAATGTCAATCAAAGAACTTTGTGAAGGGCCATTCATTCATCTGTTCATTCTCTCCTTCACTCAACAAATAATGACTGATGGGCGTTAGAGAGTGAGCACTGTTCCAGGTCCCTGTGTGTGGAAACATGGAGTAATATAGTAATTGAAGAGTGAAAAGCAAAGAGTGAAAAGTGAAGAACCTGGACCACGCTGCCTTATACCAAATCCTGGCTTCCGCATCCACCAACTACGGGATAGTTCATTAATAATAATACCTGACTCAAAGGGTTATCTCAAGTTTAAATGAGTCAATATTTGCAAAACATTTACAACATGCCTGGAACAGAAGCGTTGCTATAGAAGCTTTTGATAATTCATTTTCTTTGACATGAACAAGAAGTTGAGTTGTGCTTTAAAAAAAAAAAATAGCCGAATATCTTTAAAATATACAAGAGTTAAAAGTATAATGAACACCAGCATAACTGAATTCTTTCAATAAAAAATAAAGTTTAAATTATTAATCATAAGAACACAGAGGTATCTAGAATGCCTTAACTTACAAGGATTATCCGGTAAGGATTACTCCTACTGCCTTTAGAGCACCTTAGGTCTCTTTTTATGAAGTACTGTTTTAATGACACCAGAGATCTGTGAATACGTTGCGTTTATGAAAAATATGAAAACATTTGGACGTGGCTTCAGTCCCCGCTCCTTTTTAAAAAGATTTTATTTACTTATTTGACAGAGATCACAAGTAGGCAAAGAGGCAGGCAGAGAGAGAGGAGGAAGCAGGCTTCCCACCAAGCAGAGAGCCGGAGGCAGGGCTGGATCCCAGAACTCCAGATCATGACCTGAGCCCGCGGCAGAGGCTTTAACCCACTGGGCCACCCAGACGCCCCGGGTCCCCTTGATATCTGATGTTATTCCGCGGTAACATAAAAAGAAAGAGCCCAAATCTCAGTAGCTTCAAGTTAGGTCTCTTAGCCTCGCAAATCCAACCTCACCGCGCAGGAAACATCGATCCCGGCAGGTACCAGACTCCCCTTCTCACCGCGGGAGAGCTGCTGAACTTCTCTGTGCCTCAGTTTCCTCACTTGGGAAAGGAGAACCCAAGTACAGGGCTTATCTCAGAACCTCGATAAGAGAAGTAAATGAGATCGTCCATGTAAAGTGCTGGAACTTGTGCTCAGTAGAGCGCGCGATGTTGCTGCTGCTGCTGTTGGAGGTGACGATTTCTGCGTGTAAATAAAATACGGTGTGTGCTCCAGAGAGAAATCATCACATTCCGTTATTTACACGTGGCTGAATTCTCAGCACTAGTAGAAAGAATGATCTTCTATTATATTCCATAATTTTAGCATGTGCGTGTATACATACAGAGAATGTAATGCGATATAATAAATACAACATAATAAAATATACATGCAAACCACCTGTTTCCTTCTCTCCGTGTGAAAAGTTTGATTGGGTCAGAGCTTTACTGCTTTCCGCCCGAGGCTGCAGCGTGATTTATGGAGCGGGGCCGGCTTGGCATTTCCTCCCCCGAGCAGGAGACGAGGCTGTTCTGCACCGGCGGTTCTGGCCCAGCCGCCCGCTGGCCTGTGGCGTCTGACGTCAGGGGGGACACGTGCACGAGGAGCCGGGGGGACCCAGACGCAAGGGACAGACGGACAAAGGAGGGCGAGTGGGGGTGGAAAGAGGGTCCACGGGACACTCCCGGGGGGCGGGAGCCGAGGAAGAGCGGAGAAAGGGAGGCGTCTGGGCCGAAGCCGCTTTCTGGACGCAGAGGCTCGGGCAGGAGGCAGGTGGCCGTGGTGGGGCGCAGAGGTCCTGAGGAATGAGGTCCGGGGGGCCAATGGCCGAGACGGGCCCAGGAGCACGAGGGCTCTGGGCTGACTCTGGGGGAAAAACTGTCTGGTGGACGTGAGGGGGACAGCTGTCTCTGTGCCCGAGCTCGCTGGGGGGACCGAGGCTCTGCCAGGGTCAGGCTAGCTCCAGGGGTGGCCATGGGACCCCAGTCTGGCCAACCAGACATCGCACACTTCTCACCACAGTGATTGGCTGAGGAATAGCATGTGACTGCAGTCACAGCCAATCAGAGCTCACCCTGGGCCTGCGTGGAAGGAACAGGTGCAAGGCGCCAGTGCAGACGGTCCTGGGACCCAAGGAGGTAAAACTGACGGTCGAGGTTCCCGTGGGGACAGTGTGCCTCGGGGTGATGTCAGACCAAGCAGACATAAAGAGGGAGTCAGAGTCCTGATGGAGTTTAAGCCTCTAGAATTGGACATGCCCAAGGCAGCTCTATCCCTGACCTTTCCCTGGCAGGAGCCAATAAACTCTGCCCGAAATTTAAACCGGTTGGACCTGGGATTTCTAGCACTTACAACCAAGTGTCTGCTGTTAGAGAGAAGGTGCCTTCCTGATGACTGATGGTCATTGCCTTCGAGTGGACAAGAGGACTAGCCCCCTGGGCTGTGATACTCCGGGGGATTTCTTGGGCCACTTGAATAAGTTATGCCCGTGCCTCAAAAATTGCATTTCGCTTCAGTTGGCTCTGAGAAACCCAGCGTTAATTCATCCTTGAAGAGCACATGTTTCTGGAAGAGCCTCCCCAGCCACTAATATCTATTTCCTTTTTAAAAATTTCTCTCTGCATTATTAATGTCACACGCAGCTTTGTGCCTGAGCAGCCCCGGCAGAAATCCCCACGGCGGTCAGCCATTCTTTGGTTGGCTTGATTTTTTAAAAACAAATTAGAAGCCCTGATGGAACCTCTAAAATGTGTTTACTCTGAATGCGTTAATGTTGTACTTATCAAATCAGAACTGTATTATCCCACCCTCCCCCTTAAATTACCTTGAAAACAAAATCAATAGTTTATTTAACTGGAGTCAAGAAAAGAAAAAGGGAAAAAAAATGCCCTGAGGAATCCGTGTAATAAATATTACTTGGAATGAAACAATATGGATAAACATGGGGAAAGAATTTCAGTGTAAAGCCAGGAATATGGGTAGCTTGGAGGGATAAACGGGCACCTAATTTAATATTGTTCATTTCTGTGCACCTTTTAACAAATAGCTTGCCTGGGCTTGTCAAGTATCAGTTGCTTTCTGACCAAGCCATGGGAATAAACAACCTTATGGCATTTTTAATAGTGGCAGTGGTTGGATTTAATGTAGGTATTTATACCATTTCTTTAACCAAATATTTGAGATCATTAAAACACAAGGCTGCTTATCCATGCTTTCAAATTGGACTCCAGGGGCAAAGTTTGATCTAATTCAGATACCTCCACCTAAGCTCCCTGTGTGTGTTTTAAATTCACAGTTCCTCAGGGTTTTCTGCTCCAGGTCAGAGCTCCTCTGTACTGAAGAGAAATGACAATTCCCTGTGGAGTGAAGAATGCGGTCCAATACCTTGAAGATCAGAGACTTCCTACCGACTAGTCTCCTGCTGGCACTTTGAAGATATCTGATGGCAAGCAGGAGGCACACGTCTTCGAGACAAGCTGATGAACGCCTTCTGGGGAATGGATGGTGGACTGAGTCTGAACACAGAGGAAATCAGAGGGTTGGTGGTTTCGCCATTTTCCAAATCTCTCCCACTTCCTTCCCTTTTGGGTCTCCTCATATTGGTCTTAGAAGCCATGGAATTCTAGAGTTTGAAGAGAATTAGAAATTCTGGAAATCAAGTCATTCTTCATTCAATCATTTGTGTACGTTTTCATCACACATTTGCTGAGTGCTTCCCCTGCACCTGGCCTTGACCCCGGCACACAGTGGAGGTGGTGAGCAGAGAGCTGTGGTCTCTGTCCGGTCTATTTGAGGAGATGGAAAAGGAGGGAAAAGGACCAGCAAATAGGTAAACAAGATCATTTCAGGTGATGACAAGCGCCACGAAGCACATAGGTCTGAACGTTGTGCCGCTCAGTGAGTGGGGAGAGAGCATCCCTTGGTCCTAAGCTTCCATGGTTCTCATTCCTAAAACCCGACTCACAAGACTTGCTTCACTTAATGGCCCTCTTCTTACCTTTCCAAATAAAGCTCATTTTTTGGCAAAGTTAATGAGAGCCAGCTTCTCCTGTTTATAATTAAAGAGCCCAAAAGACACAGTAATAGAGTGTTGGAGAAATCATAAAGAATTCTCCCCAATAAGGCTGCCCTCAGAAGAACTGGAAACAAAATTGAGATCGGAACATTGACGAGAGAAGGGTAAAGACTTTCCTCTTTGTAGGAGATGCTTAGCTTGGAGTTCACCACCCCCACGCATCTAAACACACTTCCTGTGTTTGGGAGAATTTCTTCTCTCTTTTTTTTTTTTTTTTAAAGATTTATTTATTTATTTATTTGACAGACAGAGATCGCAAGTAGGCAGAGAGGCAGGCAGAGAGAGAGAGAGAGGAGGAAGCAGGCTTCCCGCTGAGCAGAGAGCCCGATGTGGGGCTCCATCCCAGGACCTTGGGACCATGACCTGAGCCAAAGACAGAGGCTTTAGCCCACTGAGCCACCCAGGTGCCCCAGGAGAATTTCCCCTCTTAACAACCATCCCATCTTGACCACAGACGTGGGAGACTTGCCTCCTCCACTTTCCTGGCAGGCCAAGCAGAGTCCAGTGACCTGGACTCCACCAGTGGGCACCCACGTGGGGGCTTCCACAAAGGGGAACAGGGATGTGAAGGAACAGGGTCCTGGCGACAAGGGCATCATTATGTCTTGTTCCAAAGGCCGCCATAACTGAAGGGCTGGACCCCAGGGGTGTAATTCAGACACGATTCCCAGCTGTGCAGACTTGGAGAAGCCTGACTTGTTGTCTCGCCCAGAGTCTGGGGGTCCCGAACACCATTTACTAAATCCCTTTCCTGCTCCAAGAACTGGAGTGGACATTAGCGAGCATGCACCCCCTCACCCCCACCCCACGGATGCGGAGCTAAAACCTCCCACTTTGTGTGCTCGTCCTCTCCGTGTTGGAACGGTTATTGGCCTTGCATAGCCACTCCAAGTGTCTGATGTGGGCGAACCTCTCCTTGTCACCTCCCTGCAGTCACTGACAGACTAACGGAGCAGAAAACATTTATTTTTGCTTCAAAATATGAAAATTGGATCGTAAATCAATGGCGAGCCCATCTGTGAACATGTTCTCACAAATTCTAAATGTTACAAGCTGGAGGACACCATGTCCCTGGAGATTACTCAGCACCGATATTAGTAACGACTAAGGTAGGATTTTCTTGGGTGGGAGGAGTGTTGGGGAGGAGGGCTGGTCACAGATAGGGAGACTGCATGCTCTCTGGTCTCAACTCTGTGAGAGATGGGACAGAGTGGTGGGGGCTACGAGAAGGAGAGAAGTCAAGGCCAAGTTGAAAGAGTGTAGGCTGCTGTGGCAGATCCTACTGCTTGCCCCTCAGTGTCCGTGATCTCTTCTGTCGTCATAGAATCCCAGATCTTTGGACACTCAGAACACATTTTTACTACCCTTAAAGGTAGTAAGAATGGCGGCTAGCTCATAAGTTCTAGTTAGTGGGATCATATGCCTCAGTGTTGTGTTCCAATTCTGAGAACTCTCTTAAGGAGAGAGAGAGCATTCCCTCCCTCCATCGCTCTGCCCTGCTTCCTGCAGACAGGAGTGCAGACGAGGGTGTCTTGTCAGAGTAGGACCTGGATCCGTGAGTGAGAAGCCTTAGGCTGAGCACGGTAGGGCAGCAGGACAGAGGGCTCCTGGGGCCTTGATGTCTTGGGAAGCACACTGTACTAGCCCTGGATGGCCCACATGTAGATGAGACGGAAATACATATTTTTTTAATCTTGTTTAAGGTACTGCCATTTTGGTTTTTGAAAACTCACAGCAGAATGACAGCTCGACCAACACACAGCCCACTTCATTCAGCACTGAGCCAGAAACTTTGAGCTGAGGAAGGAGGCGTTGAAGAAGAGTCTGACATAGTTTTCATACAGAGTTTGACTATAAAGACAGGACAATACCCCATGGCCTGGGATGGGGCTGTGTGGACCCCCAACTCAGGGACTGGCCACGGCAGGTGGAGAATGGGAGCTGGGCCCTGAGATCAAGGAATGACAGACAGGAGAGCAGAGAGGGGGGCTTACCTTCTGGGACCCAGAAGGACAGTTGTCCCTCCTTGTCAAGTCAGGAGGGGAGAATTAACCCACACCAGAGGGAGTTTCTGCAGGAAATCATGTAGATGAAGATTCACCAGAAACTGACATGTATCGATAAGTGCATCTAATCTAAACAGGGCCCAGCACACAGCCAGTGCTCAGTAATTTTTGGTCCTATGAAAGGATTGAATGGTTATGTGAACAGTCGACCAACCAAACAACAGAGAGGCAAACAAAGGATAGGTGCTAGAATCTGAAGACGGGGGAGTTAAATGTTTAAAATCGAGCCTTACTATTTAGCTGTTGCTGAGTGATGTGGGCAAGGAACTTAGCCAGTTCCCTTGTGTAGAATCTGGTGCTGCTGGTGCTAAAACCTCTTCTTTTAAGAATGAGGGTCAGTGGGAGAGATACGCACAGGCTTAGAAATAGATATGCTTTGCTTAGCTCAGTGCCTGGAAAACATCAGTGTTCAATAAATGCAGAATCATAATGTCATTGTTGTTAATGGTTGTGAACAAGAGGATCTCAGGGTCGTTAAGCCAATTTCCTTCCCAAGATGTCCTGGCAGCTTCCTCCCCGTGTACTCAAATCTTACCCTTCCTTCCAGCCACGGATAAGTCTCTGTTCCTCTCTAGGAAATCTGCAACCTTTTGTCCTGCTGACATCACATGACTGCTGTGTTGTCGGGCACCCGAAAAAGGCTGTCCTAGACATCTTGTTGATTCTTCTCTTATTCCCTCCCCTGATTTCTTGGCTACATGAAGGGCCAAATCCCTGATCTCTGAATTCTTAATTCTCCAGACTTATCCATTCCATTTCCTCCCACATGTAAAAATCCATGGACTCTCACATTGCTAACACCTAATTTTTTTTCATAAATTCAAATCTTTGCATCTGAAGTATTTAACATTTACATTATAAAAGAAAGCTGTGCTACCATTTTTTTTTTTAAACTGTGTGTTCAAGTGGAAACTCAATACCACAGTCATTTGAGACTTACCATCATTGGTTTTAAAAATACATGAGAAGCTCTTCTCTGATTGTTGGAAACTTTGCATTATTTCTTCCCCTGGCAAGATTTGATGCAAATGTATCATATTTTTGGCTGGCAAGTCCTTTATTCCAACAAAAACAACAAAGCAGCATGTATATTCCAATAAAAACATGTATAAATTATAATTGAAAGTTTACAAATGTCTGTGGCCAGAACATTTTAAATGTTAAACCCATGACTCTGAATTTAGTTCTCAAGATAATGAATAGTGCACAATTGATCAAAGCCATGTGACTATTGCAGGACTGTTTTTCAATTAATTCATGTATTCATGAATGAGTATGACTTACTGTTATAATGGGAAGTTACAGCATCAATGCATCCCACTCATTTTTCTTTTTCTTTTTTTGGTTGGGGTGACATAAGCGTGGTAAACCTTGTTCACATAAATAAGCAGGTGGCAATTGAAGAGCTGCTGTCAAATCTCACTCAGCCCTTTGAATGACCTTCCGCCAACATGGGCTGCCTCGCTTTCTGGTTCCTGATTGTGTTGGCCGTTGGGTGAGGAGAGGTGGTGGGAGAAGAGAGAGGTGGGTCCTCATTTCACTGGCTCCCACTGTGGGGTAGCTCCGGCTGCCTGTCCCCTCCAGGTCACCCCTTGTGTCGAGGGTCACGGTGTACAACTTCTCTGCCCCCAGCTTCCAGAATCCTTCCTCCCCCTGGTACTAGCCAGTGCCCTGCCTGGAGCCTTTGTAGTCCCCTTTTACCCTCTGCCCACATGTTTGGAATCGTACCTTTGTGAAACTCTCCTCAAGTTAGCGGACAAGACTGGGCCATCTGTTCCCTGTTGGAATTCCGACTGATCAATCTTTCTTTTATCAGCTGGGAGAAGGGCATGTGTAAAAGAGGATGTGGGAAAGAAGAACCCACGGGGCGCACATGTCAGTTGGGGACCTAGAAATTGATTCTCTTAAAGCTGTCTGCGCCCGTGAGCCTTTAGAAAGTCACCACGTCCCCCCAGGGGTCTGAGCACTTCGATTTGACGATGGCTGATCTAATACATGACCATCTGCCCTTCTCTCTCTCGCTCTCTGCCCCATAATTGCAGGAGCGGTGCTGGGAACCAGAATGTCATTAAGAAAGCTAGTGAGGTTTTTTAGCATTCCTGCTAAAGGATGCAGAGAGAGCAGGTAGCCGGGATGACCCCCCGCCCCCGCCATTGCCCTCATAGTGGGGAAGCAATGTCGCTCCTGGACCTGATGTTTGGGAGGGACTGACCTCAGAAGGCCAGTCCCCTGGGGTCACCTGCTTGAGCTGAGCACTCATCCCTTTTGTAGGGCAGCCTGTCTTGTTTCGTTATCCGCCAGGCTCTCTGCGGTGCTGATTTAGATATTCTAGACAACTCATCGAGAGTTCTTTATTGCAGTGGCGGGCCACTGATCTACAATAACATGTAAAGAGATAGGGGTCCCCAGGCCAGGCTGGCAGCTGCTGTTTAAGTTGGAATTGGAGGTAAAATGTGTTAGCCGAGTGTGGGAGGGGGGTTGTGTGGTGCGGCAGGCAAAGGGATGGGGTGGTGATCTCTGGCTTCCCATCTCTGAATCCTGCTGGAAATCAGCTGCCCAATTTTCAAGGCGTCGGCACCCCCGCTGAGACTGGAGGCTCCAGGCGATGGCTGCGGGTGCGTTTGCATTAGCCGCCAGCGGCTCTTTTCCTTCAGGGTCACTCAGATGGGAGCACTTCTTCCTGCCTTCTCATTTAAGGGGAGAAGCTCATGTATCTTTGTCCATTGGGGTTGTCCCTGGGTCTTCAGGAGGGAAATGGAGTTACAGATGTGCACATTCTTAGAACACTTAGCTGGGAAGGGAGGTTATAAATCCACCTGTTACCTGGCCCGTTTCTCCCACTCTGCTCGGTTGGCATGACATTCTCTGAGGCCAGGCTGAGGTGGGACGAGTGGAGAGGAATGCTGCCCCTGCCTGGGCGGGCTCAGAGGTTCCCCCACCTCCTTCCCCTGCATTCCACCAGAGATTGTGGGGGAGAGGGGATGGAGGGAAGGGATGCTCATGGTCTCCCCTGAGGGGAGCAGGTGTTCTCACCTCTGGCCTAGGTTAATTGGTTCAGCCCCTTTGTGGCTAGCCTTGTTTTTGTTTTCAGAAAATGAAATGGAGGCTCAGAGAGAGGTAGTGACTCACTCAAGGTCACACAGCTGGCACAGGGTAAGAGCAGGGCTTGCACACAAGAACCTGCTTATCCATCTACCCATTCAGTATTTCTTGAGCTTCATTTAGGGGATGCTGGAGAAAGAGCAAGGAACACAATCAGCAAAGCCCTACCCTAGTGGGCTGGGTTGAGGAAGACAGACAAAAAAACAATATGCAGTCCACCAGGCAGTGATCGTGCCTGTGGGGAAAAGTAAAACAGAATAAAGGGGATCCTTGGGAGTGGTGTTTTTTTTTTAATAAGATAGTCAGGAAAGTGATAGTCAAGCAGACCCGGAGGAAGTGAAGGCATGAACCAAGCTTCTAAATGAGGAAAGAGAGTTCTAGGCAGAGGACACGGCAAGTGCAAAGGCCCTGTGGCAGGGTTACATCTCACATGTTGGAGAAACAGTAGGGAAAGACGTATGTCCTGCCTGGAGCTGCACATTCAAGGGGACGGTCAGCGAGGAATGGTGGGAAGAATCTGCCCCCAGTATAGGCAGGATGGGGGTGCATTATCTATAGACAGTTTCAAATCAATAATAAAACAGACTCAGATTTAGTGAGAAAACCCTCCTCCCCACCAGAGCCAATGGAGCCTCCCCACACCGCATGCCTGGAACGCTGCATCGGGCCAGAACATTTTTTAGGTCTGAGTTTGTTTGTCCTGTATCTTGTCACATCCCAAGGGCTGAATACCTTGGTCTAGAATCCAGTTTTTGTGGAGGGAATAAACACAAAAACCCAGGTGTCCACAGAGAGCTGTGAGCATGTGGGCAAATATGAGGCGACAGGCTGGATGGGGAAGGACAGCCGAACAATACTGTGCTGGGCCCACTGACCGGGGGCTCCACGAGGGTGGTTAGCAGGACCTGGGCCCCTGCGTGGGCTGTCACACGTCACATGTACGCAGGTCAGCCCCATCCTGCCTGCTCCCACCCCCCAATGCTGAGGCCACAGGAGGCCCTCAGCGCAGAAGCCCCCGCCCCGGTCTCTGTCCTGGGAAGAGTGATGACGCTTCTGGACCACTGCCCACCTCCTGCTGCCCTGGTAGGACCTGGGCAGCTGGTGAGGACGGTCAGCGAGTGGGGCCTTGGAGTCCCCAGGCCAGGTTCAAGTCCTGGCTCCATCAGCCACTGGCTGATGGATGTGTGACATTGGTCAGGACCTTTTCACCTTCTGAGCCTCGTTCGTGACCTAGGGCTCCAGACTGGGTGACCTGGAAGGAATGTTTTTAACACTGACATCACAGGAATCCAGATATTTTCCCCCAAGGACCAGTCTATGCAAAGTGCTGTCGGCAATTCAGAGCCTTGGAGAACGCAGACCTTCCTGAGGTGACGGGGGTCACCGCAGACAAAGGTACACACCTAAGTGCGGTGGGCTCTTACACTGAACAGCTTCGGTGCTCTCTCCATCAGAGAGGAGGGGGTGGGGACAGCAAACAGTGACATCTATTTGCCTAGGAAACCACCAGGCTTGTGGCTCATTTGCCAGCTCATTAACAGCAGTACTGGAGGTAGGTACTGTGATAGCGTGCATTTCACAGATGGGAAAACTGAGGCACGCTGCCCAGATTTCTTCACAAACTTCTCAGGAGCAGATTTCCCACCATTGCCGGCTTTCCAGGTCTTTCCCCCAGGCCTCAGTGATGGTCCTTATGTTCTACCACACCCCAGGGAGCTGCAACCACAAAGATGAGTTTTTAAACAAATGGACCCTAATGTATTATGCATCCAATCAGTCTCACTCCTCACAGAGTGGTCTCCAGGAAGAATCAGACTTATTCCAACAATGGCGTCGTTGTTAAGGTGACTGTGGCCTCCTCCAGGATGCTCAGAGCTGGGGTGGGAACTGTAGGGAAATCTGTCCCTTTAGTCACACCTTGCCTGGCCGTCCAACGGTACTCAAGCCACAGACCATTTCCTTCCTGTTAACTTTGAACCTGAATCACCTCAGACATTTCTAAATGCCACCCTTACTCTCCAGGCCCAGCTGGGTGGGCATGTGACCTGCACGGTTGCGCAGAGCCCCAGGCTCGGAAGGCCCCATACCTGGCTTAAGGCTCTGCCAACACGGACTTAAAATTCTTCTTTATTTTTTCCTTTTTAAAGATTTTATTTATTTTATTGGTGGAGAGGGGAGGAGCAGAGGGAGAGGGACAAGCAGATCCTGCGCTGATCATGGAACCCGACACAGGGCTCGATCCCGCAGCACTGAAATCGTGGCCTGAGCCAAAATCAAGAGTCAGATGCTCAACTGACTGAGCCACCCAGCTGCCTCAGCTGGCTTGAAATTCTCAAGAATTTTTGGACATTATTTTGCACGGGGCCCCAAACATTATGTACTCGGACCTACCACCAGTTTGCCCCTTCTCATCCACTGGGAAGCACAGATTCCAGATCAGAGCAACTCCCTTCCCAAGAGAAACCTCCAAGTGTCTGATCAATCCATGTGTCATCGGAGGTGCCACTCAGAAAAGATTGTGCTCACTGTGATTCGTAGGTGCCCCTGAGTTGGCTGAATAACACAGTTCTCACCACACTCAGCTCATACCCTGAGAACCAAGTCATGCTTTTAGTATCTGAGCTTGGCCAGAGGTGGAACGTCACTGGATTGTGGCCTGGAGGGCCCTGGTTAATTTCTTCCCTTCTCATTTTTTTGGCCCTGCCCTTCCTATTTCAGGTTGGGTTTGATCAGGGTGCCACTGAGCTCTGCCTACTCTGTTGATAAGTTTGGGGCTGGGACAGTTAGTGTTCTGAGCTCTGGGTTGTCTATGCCTGGGGAGAATGATGCCTCTCTCCCTTGGTTGGGTTATCCTGCAGGCTCACTCAGCTGAGGCCGCTCTCCTGTCCCCAGGGCCCCCATCCTCAACCACCTGGAGGTGTTGTGAGAACCCATACCCTTCCCCATCACAGTCCCAGGAATGCCCCCCACCCCAGGTCATCCTTCTCTCTGAAAGACTTGAGAGGAGGGTTTCTGCAACTGGAATGGAAATGAGGATGACCGTTTCCCAGCACAAAATGAAAACGTGGGGCCTCTTGTTAAAAAAAATTATTAAGAATTTCAAGAGAGCAGAGCATTGAATCGAGTGGGAACCCTCCTAAACGCAGGCCCTGCGACACTGCCCTGTGACACTGCGTGTAGCCAGTGAGGTTTCCAGGCTCCTGAAACTCGTCCTGGGGCGAAGCCAGACTGTGTGTCTTTGGAAAATAATTACAAACCTCATTTTCCATTCATCTCGATTGTGTGAGTCCCAGGCAGTAGAGCCACACATAGCTAATTAAAGCCAGAGCCGAAGGCTGCCTGGTTTGATCTCTGGGAATGAGCAGAAGGAGGAAGCAAAGGCTCGTCCGTAAACTTCTTACCATCCGTGTGCACGGCCCAGGATGCCAGCGAAGTGACTTTGCCCCCCCCCCCAACCCTCCCATCTCCAGCTTCTGAGCATTTTCACACCTCCTACTAGAAGGCAGCCTCTCAGTATTATTATTTCAAATCCCAGCTACGTGGTTCTAAGTGTCCTGATTTTCCCCCTATCTTTTGACTCTGGGTAGATTGAGTCTTTATCCATCAATGTGTGTGTCTACATCTCAGTGTGGCGAACTGAGGGGATGGGTCGGAAAGGTGAGGCTGCTTGGGCACACGGATTTTGCTTAGCTTTTATCTGTATTCTAGGTGGTTTATTCAGAGGGTATGGGGAGTCTGGGAGGGCAGGCAAAAAGTCCTCCAAAGCCACCTCTTCTATTGTTTCCCGGAGGAGAATTGAGAAAATCCTTTACTTTATCAGAAAATTCTGTTTAATCTATTTTTTTTTTTAATCATTTGAAGATGTCCAGATTCAAACTGGCTGCCCATGACCTCCAGCCCTGCCGTCCCAGTCCAAGCCACTGTCTATGCCCCTGGCCTCCTCTAACTTGTCTTTCTGCTTCCACTCTTGCTTTTTTGCCCTGCAGAGGCCAGCCAACTTTTTAAAAACCAATGGTCATTTTTAAAAACATTAAAATGTTCCAGTGAGTTCTACTGCTGCTGAGGTGGGGATTTGGGGATTTCGTTTCTCCTCTCTGAAGATGAGACGCTTGAACAGAGACGGATAAAATGGGATGGTAAGACTTGGAGGGGGAGAATGCCCCAGCATCCTGGGCAGAGGAAGCAAATGCAAAGGCCCTGAGGTGGACATGTTCTTGCAGTGAGACCAGTAAGGCTGGACTGGAGTGGGAGGGCGAGCCGACTCTGTGGTTTGTGTAGACACAGGAAGCCTAGAGATGAGGACCTCAGAGGGTGTCAAGCAGAGGAATGGCGTGATCTGGTTGTCATCTCCTTCTGGCTGCTCTATGGAGAATGAGCTGTAGGAAGCGAGGGCAGAACCCCGGGGACCAACTGGGAGCCGGCCGAGACACAATGGTGGTTCATCTCAAGTTTTCTGGCCTTGACACTAGTGACAATTGGGCTTGGTACACCGTCTGTCATGGGGATGGTCTAGTGTGGCTTAAGAGGCTTAGCAGACTCGCCCGCCCACCCCCTCAACGACAGGGGCTCTTCCAGCCCAGCTAGGACAATAGTGTCCTCAGACATTGCCAAATGCCCCCAGGGGACAAAATCACCCCGGGTTGAGAACCACTGCCTCAGCTGACCTCCTCCGGCTGGTTCTGGCTACATCCGGCCCAGGTAAGGCAGTCACATCTTACCCTGCAGGTGCCTCTTTTTCTCCTTAGGTTTTGGGATGGTTGGTTGTCCTGTTGGAATCTAGAAAAGTCATGCAACTGCTTCCTGCCTGGTTTCTGTCCTTTGCAAGGTTTGGGGTGATATTCTTTCCAGCTGTGACTGCACAGAAACAGGAAGTGGACCCCCTAGTTTTCTGGGAGCAAAGCATTTCCCAGAAGCCCCCAAGCCCACTGGCTCTCACAGCTCTTTGGCCAGAAGTGGTTCAGTGACCACTCATGGGGTTGTCATGATTGGCAGGGCTGATGTGTCCCCTTGAGTTGGACATTTAACATCCCAAACAGATCCAGTTTCTATCCTCAAAGAAGAGGAAAGCAACCAGCAGTCGGACACAAGCTCGGCCATACTCACTTGTTGGATCTGCTTCACCTGCTAGACTGGAAGCAGAGGTGATATTCTATTTATAACCCCTGTATCCGGGGGCACCTGGGGGGCTCAGTTGGTTGAGCATCTGCTTTCAGCTCAGGTCATGATCCCAGGGTTCTGGGATCGAGCCCCGCATCGGGCTCCCTGCTCAGTGGGGAGTCTACTTCTCCCTCTCCCTCTGCCTGCTGCTCCCCCTGCTTGTGTTCACTCTCGTTCTCTGCCAAATAAATAAATAAATAAAATCTTAAAAAAATAAATTTATAACCCCCGTATTTGTTTATGACCTGGTGCTTAATTTAATAATATCCGTCAAATGAACAAATACATGAGCAGGGGTCTCACCAGAGACATCCAGGGCTGCTCTGAGAACCCCAAACCAAAGCATCCTTGAAGGACTGACACGTGGCTTCCGTGTCCCCGTGGGAGAGGTCTGTCCTCCTGCTCTGCGGTGACATCGGGGGATCGGAGCTGTCCTCTTCCCTACATCTGTACTCGCGTCAACTCTACTTAATCCACACGACAGCCCTGCCATATCGTTGCTATTATTCCCGTTCTGCAGATGGGGACACTGAGGCTGGGGGAGGTCAGCAAACAGGTCATCGCCGGCCAGGGAGATGGAGCCAGGTTAGAGCCCCAGCCTTTGCATGGCTCTGTGCTTTGATTAAATCAGCAGCCGCACGAGTCAACTTGCAAGTGGGTTCTCCGAAAAGGGATTGTCAGAAAAGATCCGCTGTCCCAGAGAGACACCTCCATGGACTTGCCCTTACTGTCAAGTGGCCTGGCTTCTTGAACCATTAGAACACCACTGTCCACCAAAGACCCACAAGCCGTACAGGGCCCACAGAGACCTGCAGCTGGACTGTCCAGAGGCTGCACGTGGTGGGACACCAGCACGCGTGTGTGCAAGTCCTGCTTGCGGGGGACCTGTTCGCCACACAGAGGCGCGTGTTTGACCTCCCTCCTCTGCTCACCCACGAGAGAATTACTGATGGGCACTGATGACGGACCGACAAACAGCCCCCTTGATCTGTGTTCTCAGAGCGCTGTCCTAACTGGTCACAGAGTGAGAATTTAGCTTCTAAGAGTGAGTGTTTAGAGGAACCACCGCCTCTGTCTGGGGTCACACATCAAACAGCTCATGGTTTATAATTCTCCCACTTCCCAACCTCACCCTCCCTTCGTGAAGATGCACTGTTAGGCAGTGGGTGTTCGTAGAAATTAGACTGCACAGTTACACGTAACCAAGAGGGGACTCGGGTGCCGAGCTACACAGATGAGCCCTGTTCAGCTGGAGAAAATCCATCTCGGTGCCAGCAAGCCGGCCCAGGGAATCAGCAGGAAACACAATCATCTCTTTTCTGACTGAATGGGGGTTTATGGTGCTATTTTTCATTATCATAATTTCTCAAGACATACAACCCTTTTTTTTTTCTAATGCAATTGCAGTTCTACATACGAGATGGATTATGTCTAAGAGAAAACTCAGGCAGAGTTAACCACAAGAGTGCAACGTTATAGATGATAATGAAATTTCTATATTTTTTAACATCTTAATTTTATTTTATTTGTTTTCGGTGTTCCAAGATTCATTGTTTATGCACCACATCCCGTGCTCCATGTAATACGTGCCCTCCTTAATATCCACTGGAATTTCTATTTTAAAACATGGGCATCGCTCTTCTGCTCGAGAGCTGCAGCATTTGGCCCCGAACCAAGTTTGGACCCAACGTCATGACTCTGAAAGGCCCCCGGCCCCTGCTCTGTGCCGTCTCTTCTGGATCCTCCAAACACATGCCAAGCCACAGCCACCTTCCCCACCGTTAATGGCTTCTCCGTTGGACACTGGTATGTTTGACTTGCTGAAAGCGTGACTTTTACAACCTCATCAATCCCTTCAGCTCCAACACAAACCGGGCCAGCAAGTGCTCAGACAAAAATGGTACAGGTTGTATTTCAGCCCTTGATGGAGATAAACACACAGCACGAGTGATTTATTTTTTTTAATTGTTGTATAGGAGTTCTGGAAATAAAACAGCCTTCTGGCTTTGCAAGGTGGATAGAAGGAACCAGGCGCTCTGCACAGAGGGCAGCCAAGGAACTCACAGAAGGATGAAATGAGGCGTGGGGGTGTCAACAGAAAGGTCCCCTCGAGGTTAAACCAGCAAGGGGGTGGGGAGTTAGGACCGGCATGAAGAACCAGAAAAGCCCGATCATCCAGCCAGGACGCTCAGGGACAAAGGTGCCATCAGGGTGACGAGGGACAGGAGGAGAGAAAGGCTGTCCCAGGTGGGCAGTTGGACACTGGCAGGGGCCGGAGTGTCGGGAGGTCAGGGGATCCTGGGAATCACACTGGGGTCCCACCCAAGCCCCCAGCTCCGTGGCTGAGCGACTCCCCAGACTGGGGGACATTGGAGCCCCTGAGTCCCTTCAAGGTTCCCAGGCAGACCCTGAGCTCCCAGATGGGGCCAGGTGTCCCCTCCCACCTGGAGGGAAGCTGGAAAAGTTGGGCCGAGGCCTCAGACCCAGAGGACCAGGGAGTCTGCTGTGAACTATGGGACTGAGATGGGGCCAGAGGGCGCTTTGAAGCCCCTTTGACTCTGTGAGCCTCTGAGCTGGTGAGTGAAGTCCGCACCTGAAACCAGATCCACAGCGCCTGCCGACAGTGAGCACACGCACGTGTGCCTGCACACGTACGGGCACACACAGAGGCACTCACAAGCAAACATACATGCGTGCACATGTGCATACAGGCACACACCCAGTGCGCACACACCCAGTGCTCACACACAGTCACTGCTTGCACAAGAGCACACACATTCGCTCCGTGAGCATTTGTGGAGCTCCTCCCCTCGCCACGCTTTGCATTATGTTCCAGGAAGACTCAGATGGACAATGTCCAGTTCCCATACACCAGAAACTCTTGGTCCACGTGGGGCACCACTGGGAAAAGCAATGGGGTCTCAGGGTAGAAGACTGCGAGGAGACAGTGAACATCCTAGTTTTGCCCACTGGGCTCTGTCAGAGATTGCCCACCTGCCTGGTGACTGAAAACCACACCTCCCTCTTCTGACCTTCCCCCCCCCCCGCCCCTGCATACAGTAGGCACCTGTGCCCAGTAGGACAATGGCAGACCTTTCTGTTGACAATCTCCTTCCGCCTCTTTCCCTTCCTGAAAGTTCTGATTCTTTTCCTGCCCTCTCTATGCTCTGGACAGTCTTTTCTACAGCTTGTTTGAATCACTTTTTGAGTTAAAAGTCAATATTTAATTAACCAAGTAATTACATTCAGCTTGCGTTTGAATCTGGGTATTTGCACATCTGTGCCTGCTGGGTATTTGCACATCTGTGCCCTCCATCTGCCCCTGTCTCTGTCCCATAGCGCCATCCTCCCTTCCTTCAGGGGCAGAGAAGGGGAGGCTGCTCTTGAGCCCGTTCTCTGGGGACAGGGCAGTGGGTAGGATGGGCTTTCCCTGGAGGACAGCAGTGTCTCTCCCCAGAGCAGTAAGAGTCGTTCTCATCTCATAGTTAATAGTGAAGGGGATTTCTTACTGCATCTCTGACACCCGTCACAGAACCACTGGAGGGTTTTAATTAAATTAAAGCCATTCATATATATGAAAGGGGGTGGGGGGACCAACTGAGACCACTCACCCTGTAAGAGAGGTTCTCCCAGCTCTGCTTGTCCTACATCATGGAGGAGAGAACTCTCATCAAAGCAGCCCGCCCGGGGGTGTGATTTAGTGTTCTAATAAGCAGGTTGAAGGGCGACCGTGACAGGTTTGGCTGATATGAGGCTCGTTGGACATTTGCACATGAAGGATCTGCCTTCTTTGGCTGGGCTCACGTACATGAATGCATGGTGTTGGCATAACTGCGTGGCTGAGGGGTGAGGGGTGAAGGTGTGTGTACACACCCACAGGGGTGTATACATACACACGCGCGCATGCGCACACACACACACGGACATGCTTTATTTGAATGTAGGGCCTTTCTTGCAACTTAACAGCAGATGCGTGAGTTGACATGTCATCTGGAGGAGGACGGCGTCTGCCGGCGTGTCCTGTATGTGCACAAGCACATGTATGTCCGTGCATCCATCTGCCCGGGATGTAAGGCACATGCAACCCTCCTTACCCGAGGATCTAGGTGACGGGGAGCTGCGAAGCTGCCGCCAAGGACACTGCCTGCTAGTTCAAATGCCATTTGCAGAGCCTTTTTGAAAATTATCTCAGTAACATTCCATCATTCAATGGTTCTTTTTGAAGGCATCAGGAAAAACCACTTTGGGGAGGTTACTTTGGACCCGTTTTAAGCGCCAAGCGTCCCAGAATGATTCCCAAAGCGTGGGGCAGGGATACTGCTGAACAAAGCCACTGGAAGGTCCTCTCCGCTAATTAGGGTAGTTGAAGGACCACATCAAATACTGCCGAATAGGGCTGTGGGTACTTCACTCTTCTCTCCTCGGGTAACATCTTGGATCGGGAAATCGGTATTGCCTCAATCCACAGGGCTCATTCAGACTCACCAGTTAGATACACACTCATGCACGCGCACGAGTGTGTGTGTGTGTGTGTGTGTGGTTCCGCGATTTTATCCCATGTGTAGCTTTGTGCACCTGCAACCACACGCAAGGTATGGAAGTGTTCCGTTACCAGAGGGACCCCGTGCGCTACCCCTTTATAGCTATGCCCCCCCACCCCTAACCCCTGGCAGCCCCCTAACCGACGGCCATCTCTCGAGTTCTGTCATTTCAACAATGCTGTGAAAATGCAACCCTACAAACTGCAACGTTTTGAGACTGGCTTTGTTTTCATGCAGCAACATTCCCCTGAGGTTCGTCCAAGTTGTGTGCACCAATAGTTTCTCCTTCCCTTTGTTGGCATATTCTATGGTGTGGGTGTCCTACCATCTAGACCACTCACCCCACTGAAGGACATTTGGGTAGTCTTGAGTTTGGGGTTGTTATCAATAAAGTTGCTGTGAAATTTCCATGTACAAATGTCTGTGTGAATGCAAGTCCTCCTTTGTCTAGATAAATGCTCAAGGGTGCAGTTGCTAGGTCTGGGTAAGGCCATTGTTATTTTTTTCATTTTTATTTTTCTAAAGACTTTATTTATTTATTTGAGAGAGAGGGAGGGAATGAGAGAGAGAGAGCATGAGAGGTGAGAGGTCAGCAGAGAAGCAGACTCCCTGCCAAGCAGGGAGCTCGATGTGGGACTCGATCCTGGGACTCCAGGATCATGACCTGAGCTGAAGGCAGTTGCTTAACCAACTGAGCCACCCAGGTGCCCAAGGTAAGTCCACTTTCAGTTTTAAAAGAAACTGTCCTGTGGTTATGGGACAAGATGGAGTAGAATCACTTTTCTGTGCTCTCCCCCCTAAATCCAGCTAAATACTTGCAAAGAATTGGACCGTCCTAAAGGACGCAGAGAGGTGGGAGGACGATGAACAGGCGAGAAACCTCAGGACGCAAATGACACCTCATGTGAGTTCCAGGGTTTTCCCTTTACCTGCGTGTGTCCTGCCTGGGGCTCTGCAGAGACCTCAACCCAAAGCCACCAAAAGGTATAGACAAAATAAATCAACTAACCCAAGAATGGGAAAGAGAAGACCGGACTCAGTGGCCGTGGGGTGAGCGGAGTGGTTAAATCTATCAGCGACCCCAGCAGAGCTTGGGGGGGGGCAGTTAACACATCCCCCACCCCATCCTCACCGGCAGGCCCTCTGCCTACCTGAGGAGTACCAGCAAATCTGGCATCTCGTGTTCCTCTGCCCAAGAGCAGAGGGTCACCTAGACCCAGTATCCCCCCCAGTCCTTCCTCCAGCCATAGAAGGTGGAAGACCCCTTTACCCACGGCAGAGAACCACTCTGACCCCACAGCTCCACCCACCGATGAACCAAGTGAGGAGGAAGCCAGGTAGGAGCGTCCCTCCCCCGGCGGCATCAGCAGAAACAACAGAACGCCAGTGGCTTGTCCATGCCTACAAAAACCTTGGGATTTTAATAGAAGATGCTTCTTCTAACATGTAGATCGATGAGGAGAGAACTGACATTTTACTCTGTTGAGTTTTCCAATCCATCAGCAAGGGCTTTCTATCTGGTTCTCGAATTCCTTTCATTAGCATTTTGTCATTTTCAGCATACTGATCTCATACATGTTCTGTTAATTTTGCATCTAAGTACTTAATTTTATTTGGAGCAATTACAAGCGGTATTGCATTTAAATTTCAGTTCCCATTTGTTCATAGTTAGGTATATGGATATGCGATTGGCTTTTGTGTATTGATCTCACATCCTGTGACCTTGCTGAATTCACTAGTTCTAGAGCTTTTGGGTAGGTTCTTTGGGATTTTCTCTGTAAGAAATCATGTAATCTTCAAATACAGACATTTTCACTTCTTCCGTTTGTATGCCTTTGTTTTCTTTCTTTCTTCCTTTCTTCTTGTCCTTCTCCCTTTCTCTCTTTCTTTTTTCCATTTTATTGCACTCTCTAGATCTTCCAGTACTAATGTGCATAAGTGGTGAAAATGGACATTCTTGCCTTCTTCCTGGTCTTAGAGACAAAATATTCAGTCTTTCATCATGAAGTATGTTGTTAACCATAGCTTTTTTTTTTTTTTTGTAGGTGCTCTCTGTGAGACTGGGAAAGTTACCCTCTGTTCCTAGTTTGCTGAGCATTTTTTTCATGAATAGATACTTTTTCTGCATCCGTTAAAATGATTTTTTTTTTGGCCTGTTGATATGGTGGATTATACTGATGGATTTTTTAAATATTGAACTAGTCTCACACACCTGGAGTAAATCCCACAGCATCACGTAATATAATTCTCCTATACATTAATGGTTTAATTTGTTAATCAATTGGGAAATTCTTATGTCTAAATTCACAAAAGAAGTCTGCAAGTTTTCTCTTTTTTGTACTGTCTTTGTCTGGTTTTGGTATCAGTATCATGTCATGAGGCCAGTATTTCTTTTCTTTCTTTCTTTCTTTCTTTCTTTCTTTCTTTCTTTCTTTCTTTCTTTCTTTCTTTCTTTATTGGTTTTTAAGGTTAACATTTATTTTTTAAAAGTTAACATGTGCATAATAGAAAACTGAAAATCACAAGAAGCAAAGAACAAAGCCTATCCTGGGATGTGTTCCTTTATCTGTTTTCCAGATGAGATTGTGAAAAGACGGTGTTAATTTTTTTTAACTGTTGGATCAAATTCTCCAGTGACACCTCTGGGCCTGGTTACTTCTTTAGGAGCTTTCAAATGACAAATGCCATTTCTTACATAGGTCAGGACTGTTGTCTACTTCATCTTGATTGAGTTTGGTAGTTTTTGGTTTTTGAAGGACTGGTCCGTTTCTCCTAAAGTATGGAATCTAGGAGTATAAAGTCATTCACAGCACTCCCTACTATGCCTTTAATAGTTATAGGATCTGTAGTGTTTTATTCCTGGTATTGGTTGTTGGTTTTTTCTCTCTTTTTTTCTTTGTCAGTCTTGCTGGATTCTTGCCGATTTTATTGATCTTTTCAAAGAAATTCTTCTTTGTTTCATTGATTTTCTCTTTCTGTTTTTAATTTCACGAGTCTTGCTCTTATCTTCATTTGGCCCTTCCTTCTGCTCACTTTGAATTTACTTTGCTCTTCGTTATCTAGTTTCATAGGAACTGAGATAAGTGATTTGAGATCTCACCTTTTTTCCCAGTGAGCATTTTCGTACTCTAAATTCCTCTCCGGCATGACTTCAGCGGCAGATCACACATGTTGTTTATGTGTTTTGTTTTCATTTTCATTCAATTCTGTGTATTTTAAAAATGTCCTTTGAGGGCGCCTGGGTGGCTCAGTGGGTTAAAGCCTCTGCCTTCGGCTCAGGTCATGATCTCAGGGTCCTGGGATTGAGCCTCACATTGGGCTCTCTGCTCAGCAGGGAATGTGCTCCACCAACCAGCCCCCTCCCCCCGCCTCTCTTCCTACTTGTGATCTCTATCTACCAAATAAATAAAATCTTTTTTTAAAAAAAAATGTCCTTTGAGACTTCCTCTCTGACTCACGGGTTACGTAGAAGTGTGCTATATGATAATCTGTCTGTCTGAAGAGTTTCCTGCTGTCTTTCTGTTACTGATTGTTAGTTTGATTTCATTATAGTGAAAGAACATACCCTTCCTTCATGATCTGAATTCTTTTCCAGTTGTTAGGGTTTGCTTTATGAACCAGGGTATGGTCTCTCTTGGCGAATGTTCCGTTACGAGCTTGGGAAGGAGGTGTATTCTCTTGTTGAGATGAAGTAGTCTATAAATGTCAGTTAGATTCAGTTGATTTATGGTGCTGTTCCATTTAACTATATCCTTACTGATTTCCTGGCTGCGAGATCAGGCTTCTAGGTATGTCAATTACTGACAGAGGGTGTCAAATCCTGGTAAGTCAGGTACGGAAGTCTTCACCTTTAATTGTGGATTTATCTGCTTCTCCCTCCAGCTCTATCAGTTTCTGCCCCCCTGTGTTTTGAGTCTTCATTCTTTGGTGCATATGTATTTAGGATTGCTGTATCTCCTTGGTGGAATGGTCCTTTTATGGCTACATAATGTTCCTCGTTGTCTCTAGTAATCTTCTTTGCTGCAAACTCTACTTAATCTAATATTAATACATCCCCTTCTTCTCTTATTAAATTCATGTTTGCATGATATGATTGTATCCACTCTTTTACCTGCAGCCCCCCTATGTCATTATGTTTGAAGTGAGTTTCTTGTAACAACATATAATTGGGTTGTATTTTTCAATCCAGTCTGCCGGTCTCTTTTAATTAGTCTGTTTAGAACATTGGCATTTTAAAATAATTATTGATCAGTTAGGGCCAAAGACTGCTATTTTATTATGATTCTCAATTTACTCCCTCTGTTTCTCTTGCCTTCTTATAGTTTCTGAGTCCCTTTCGTAATTCTGTTGTGATTTTTTAAAATAGGGTTTTAGAGTACATTGTTTTATGTGTTTTTCTCAGTGGTAACTTATTCTGTATATGCATATATGTAACTAATCACCACAAATGGCTAGTGACATTTTAACTCTTAGATATATTAAAACCTTCCTGATATTTAAGGTCCTTTCCCCTTTCCACTTTTAAAAACGTAATTGTCCATGGGTGCCTGGGTGGCTCAGTTGGTTAGGCAAGTGACTCTGGATTTCGGCTGAGTTCGTGATTCCAGGGACCTGGGATCGAGCCCTGTGTCAGGCTCTGCGCTCAGTGGGGAGTTTGCTGAAGATTATCGCCCTCTGCCACCCCCCACCTTTTTTTCTCTCTCTCAAATAAAAAAAAAATCTTTTAAAAAAGTGCAATTGTCTGAAGGGTTTCCTTTCTCACCTGAGCACCACAACACCCGATGTGATTATGTTTACGTGGCTATCATACACGATTGAAGCTGCCCAGGAACTGAAGAACAGTCTATTGTACTCACACCTAATGTCCATTCTGGTATTCTTTTTTCATTTCTCAATTTCCAAGAGTTCTTCTGATACTGGTTTCTTTCTGCCCGTGATGTTATATCTGAAGGGAGTTTCTTGTAGACAGCATATAATTGGGCATGTTCTTAAATTCAGTCTGCCAATTTTTGTGTTTCCCATGGTGTGTTTAGACCATCTGCATTTAATGTAATTAATGATATGTTAGGGTTTAAGTCTGTCATTTTATTTTTGTTTGTTCTTTCTGGGGTTGCGTTTTGTTTTGGCTTTCTGTAAGTTATTTGAACAATTTTTAGCATTCCATTTGGATTTCTCTACGGTGCTTTTAAGTGTATCTCCTTGTATAGATTTTCTTAGTGGTGGTTTTCGGTATATACATAATTTACCACGATCTATGGGTGTCAAACTTTACCAGTTTGAGTGAAGAGTATACGTCACAGGATCCAGTAAGATACCAAGAAAAGTGCTTAATGCAGGAATGGCAGTAATAAAAGAATCATAGCAACAGCCAGCCCTTACTGAGTGCTTATTATACACTGGACACTGTTCTAGACACTTCCTATGGATTCACTCATTTAATCATTACAATAACCCAAGAAGGAAGGTGCCCTCATTGTGCACATTATATAGGTCAGGATCGTGAGGCACAGTGGAGAGAATCACAGGGCTAGTCACACAGGGACTAGAAACCGAGAGGGGCCCTTCCCAGCCTCAGGCCTGGAGGGGAACCCAGGAAGAGCAGTCACTGTCGAACAGCGCCGCCCGTGAGGAGCTGAGGCCACAGGAAGACGATCATGGCCACTGTCATTGTCATGACCCAGCAGGGGAGGGGGACCCCTCTCTCCTCCTGTCTAATCTGCTCAGCCTCTTACTATGGACCACAGGGCAGGGAAGCCCAGACAACCTGACCATAGAGATGGGACTCCCGTTGTGCACAGAGCAGACAGAGTGCGAGCCGAGAAGGAGTGAGCAGAAATATCCACTCCCTCAGGTTGGGCTTCTTCCTTTTCTTTCTCTGAGGCTGATTTGTCTGTTGAATTTGGTTGGATGGTTCAGAGACAGGCTGGTTATCCCACTTTGGTCTTAGGCTGCCACCAGCACATCCTGCTGGGTGCAGAGGAGAAATTCTGTCTGCAGAAGTGGTCTCAAAAGGCTTTTCTGCCAGTTTATTGACTGAGCAAGTTGCAAATATTTTTCTTTTGACTTTAGCTAAGTTAAGTTTTGGTTCTGCTGTAGCTTCACCTCTTCAAAGAAACTCTCATTGTTCATGCCAGAAGACATTATACAAATCGTTCTCTGAGTGCTGGTGTTGGGTCTGCCTTTCTGTGAATACCCACATGATTCTTTTCCTTTAGACTCAGGATAGCAAGGCAAGGAGAAAAAGAAATAAAACAACAAAACGCTACTCCTGCATCCTGAAAGAAGAGATCACCCCTCCAGCTCCTGCTTTGCTTGCTTTCTCTCTGCTAGAAGGGGTGGCTCAGTTGGTTAAGCAGAAGACTTTTGATCTCTGTTCAGGTCTTGATCTCAGGGTCATTGAGCTCCGCATTGGGCTCCATGGTGGTCCTGGAAAAGAAGTTCTGGGTTTCTGTCCCACCACCACCTGAAAGGCAGGTTTCAGAGGGATTCTCTTTGCATGTGCAAAGGTCCTGAGGCAGAACAAGGAAGGCAGGTGTGGCTGGAGGTCAGTGAGGCTGGGGAAAGGAGGTAGAGCATGAGACTGGAGGGAAAGGCAGGAGACAGATGCTGGAGTCTCTCTGGCCATGGCAAGAAGTGGTGGCCATCCATGAGCTGGGGGTTGGGCCTTTAGACTCTGTCCATTGTCAGGGACAGCAGAGTTTGGAATATTGTTGCTGGCAGAAAAATTTAAGATTTTCTGGGAAAGATTTTGCAATCAACTCTTAAATTATGGTGATGATACAATAGCAAATCTGTAGCTTTTTTGAATTCATTATTAAAAACATGAATCAGTCTTTTGGCTGCCAAGAATAGATGATTAGTATGAAACCAAGGTACTACTCATGTGACGATATGTATTAATGATCACGCATACAGATATTTTTCAGGCAGTGTTCAAAAAGAATTTGTAGTTGGGAAGCAGTCAGAGCCCCCGGCTTGTGTTGACAATTTGACAGCTAAGAACACGATCATGTTTAGAAGGGGCCACAGGGAGCCATGGGGGTCCTTCCAAACCAAGGATACTGTGGTGGGAGTTTTGTGTCCAGGCAGAACTTTGCATAGTGGACTTGAGCTTAGAGAGGGTGGCAATGCCATGATGGTCCTTGAGCTGTGCTGAGGTTTTCTGGGCTTTATTCCAAGAGAGAGAGACATGGGTTAGGGGGGTTATTTATTTTTTTAAAGATTTTTAAAAGATTTTATTTATTTGACAGAGAGAGAGTCAGCGAGAGAGGGAAAGCAAGCAGGGCAAGTGGGAGGAGGAGAAAGAGGCTGTCCGCTCAGCAGGGAGCCCGACGCAGGGCTCGATCCCAGGACCCTGGGATTATGACCTGAGCTGAAGGCAGATGCTTAATGACAGAGCCACCCAGATACCCCATGGTTAGGGGGTTTTAAACAGAGGAAGGACACTGCCTGTCTCAAATGCCAGCAAGATCCCGCTGTGTTCACATGGAGAGAGAATGAATGACGGCAAGGGCAGAGGCAGGAAGATGGTGGAGGAAGCCATGTAATAATCAGACAAGAGGTGAGGGGGGCTGGCCAGAGCCTGGGGAGCGTGAGAAGGTACTCGACCCAGGAGGAGTTTAGGAGATTGAGGTCCAGAGAAGGAGCAGGGATATGTCTTAGAATTTTAACCGGAATCACTCAGGTTGGTGATTGAACGCCAGACTTTTTCTCTTGGGATCAATAAATGTTTTCTGTACAATCTGTGCTTGAAATACACTAAATATCAGGCTTGGATGGTGATGTGACATCAGTGACTCGATGGAAACCAGCAGAATATGCCGGTATAAGGATGGGATCCGTTGGCGTGATGGGGACACAGGGAAGAGTAGAGCAAGGAAAATCACGGAAGGTTGAGGAGGCATCCATGCACGTGTGTGTATATATATACACGGTAGGTATATATGCATATTAATTTATATGTGTATATTTTATAGATATATTGAAATGGCAGAGCCAAGATTTGAACACATGTTCTTAACCACTGCACTCGTCAACGAGTCTGGTAGAAGATACTGAATTGTTCCAATTTTAAAGGTTATTTTTCACTGTTATAAATAGTGTTGCTGGCAATGGCTGTGCACACAGATCTTCGCACCCCGAGGCTTTCTGAAGATGAATTCAGAGAGAGGTGGTGTCTGAAAGCCCCTCCCATCTGTGGCATCCGTCAGCCCCCACCCTACAGCCCACCCTCTCAGATCAGTGCCCTAAAGCTTTTCCTGTGACCAACGGCTGCGACTTCTTCTCCAGCAGCTGAACTGGGCTCTGAAGGAGGCTAAGCTCCTTCTGCGACGTGGGCAATGGGAAAGTGGATGGGACTTCTGAGCCTGGCAAGAGACCCAGGTCAGTGATGCTCTTCCCCGCAAAGTCCCACACATTTTCTCACAGCCAGGCACAGCCAGCATGCAGAGGTGAGGCACGGGGAGAAACATGCCATCTGCGTCTGCTGCTCAGTCGTGAGGCAGTTCTGACGGCTCTAGGGACCACATCCTATTTCCTAACCGTGAGGGAGGGGTGGGGATGGTGCCTTGGATAGGTAGAATCTTCCTTTCTCTGCAGAGAGAGAAGCACGCGGAGGTTCAGTCCTTGTCTGCGTTGTGTCCTCTGGAGGTGAGCCAGTGACAAGGGTCAGCTTTTCCAGGGACACTTGTGAACAGATGATACTGGCTTAATTCAATCCAGACAAATCTTGGGTGAGTGTCTCTGGGAGCCAGTGCTTGGCCAGGCCTGGGGACACTCGGATAAAAATTCCTGGCCCTGCCTTTCCAGAGCAGCCGATGTAGCTCAGCGTTCCCCACGAACAGCCCGGTGCATACAGCGACACTGGTTTCCCAATAACCCACTGTCATCTCTACCATTAAGATTTGTCTGAATTGGACTTTTTATTTTCATGCTTAATTTTGTTTTAAAATAAAATTTATGTCCTGTGAGCAGGAAACCAATATTCATGGAAATAAGCAGAAGGTTGTTGTAAAACCAAGTACAGTGAAAACACATTAATCTGTAGCAAGTTACTCCCTCCTGTGATGGCTGATGTGTCTTCATTCAATGAGAGTGAGTCGAGGAGAGGTGTTTAAGAGAAAGTCGCCCCTGCCCAGGACACTCTACTTGACCAGCTCAGCAGACTGGAGACTGGGAAAGGGAAAACATTTCTCCAGGGTGAGTCACGGGCTTCTCGTGTTGGGGCCGTGCATCCATAGGTCCACAGAGTAGTGGCTCTCTTGTCTGGGGCTAGGTAGACAGACCCCAAACCTTAGAACGTGGGACATTGCCTCTCCATGACTTATTTTCCTGGATGTCCACACCAGGTAGACATAAGGTGCCTTTCAGAGATCCTCTCAGATTGAGTTCCCCCCAAACTCACTTAAAGGCAAAAAAAAATTTTTTGCCTTTGAGGATTTTCTTAAATGTCACACTGAAGGGCCATGTACTAAGTTTGTGACCCAGGCCTGGCCAATCCTTGCTCCCTCATTCATGCCTGAGGGGCAGGGGAGGACAGGGGAGAGACCAGGGTGGACTGGCCATGGAGGCAGTTCATGAAGGGCCCAGAGGCCACGAAAGAGCTTTTGGATTCTAAGAGCAGAAAGCCACTGACGCATTCCCAGTTGGGTAACATCTGCTTCGTGTTTTCAAAGTCTCACTCTGGCTGCCGCTGTAAAGAGACCTGGGGGCTAGATCAGAATGAGGGAGAGCTGTGGTCCACGGGGAAGATGATGGTGGCAAGGGCAGGACAGGTGTGCTGCGGAGTTGAGGGGGTGGAGCGATCAGGTCTGGTTGATGGTCCACAGGGCTTGCTGATGGATGAGACGAGTGGTGGCAGGGGAGTGGGGAAGAAGCCTAGGTTTGGCTGAGCAGTCGGGCAGATGGCAGTGATGGTTAGAGATGGGGACACTGGGGGAGGAGGAACAGATTGGGGGGCAGGAGGGAGGGCAGACATTAAACTGCTCTGCAGACACGGTCCACCAGTCGTTTCTGGTCCACTGGCCCTTGTGGGTTAACACCCCAAACCTGGAAACATGCCTTATAGGCGACCCCTCATTAAATAAAATCCTGCTCCGAGGACAGAGCCTTACAAAGTCACAAGTGAAATAGTTGGGAGAGGACAACCTGTGCGTGGCGCTTCCCAGTGAGAAAGCGGAAATGACCAACATTTCGGAGTATGCCTTGGGATGGCCATGACCTGCCTTTTCCCAGGCCCTCTGCCACCTCCTCTCCAATCAGAATGATCACATCCCACTTTTCTCCCAGAAGCTGCTGCAACCAGAACCAGCAGAAAGCAGAGGAACACATTACCGCCTGATTTTTCCATCCAAGTTCATTAATAAAATGCCAACACGGTCTCTCCAACACCTGCTTCCTTGATACTGGGTTGAGGAACCCATTTCAAGCCTTGGCTTCTTGGAGCTGAAACCAGCAACAGCATTTGCCTGTATTTGGTGACATCCCCGCGTCAGGAGCGGCTCCCCCTTTGTCCCGCAGTGAGGACAAGTGGTCCGAGCGGCCGGTCCCCGGCTGCAGGCGTGTTTCTTCTGGGTCGAGCTGGAGGCACGGTAGTTGCCAATTGACAGCAGTGAGCCCATTCTGGCGTGAGGAGGGGCATCAGATGTCATTGTCCGGGAGACAGTGGAGTCCCTCTGCCCAGGTGTGGTTTCTGTTTCTGATGCTCACCCCCAGCCCCTCCCCCACCCTGCTGGGCACAGAGCTATTCGGGGCAGGGGGACGGAGGGGGCCCAGCCTCCCGTGGTTGTTAAACAGTCTGCGGGGGGCAGGCTGCTCACAAGCTGATCCGGTGACATTGCGGGCGTTCCAGGGACACTCGAGGACCTGCTGAGGGCCACACAAGGGCCGCCATGAGAATTCCAGCCTGGTGGGCCCTCCCCAGTGTTTGGAGGATCCAGATGTTTTTCCACCACGGCCCGAGCTGATGGCCCTCCTCTGCTGCTCGTGGGCCCCCCAGTTCCGAAACTGCCCCTTTCGGTCCCAGACCTGTAGCTTCTCTTCCCCCAACCCCCACAAACACCCATGAGTCCCATTTGGGACATTCCCTGGGCCACACGAGAGCACTATATTTGCAGGATCTTGAGCTCAGGCTAAAGTTTTGACCTCAGGGTCTTTAGGGATGGGCTGGGCTCATGTGAATTAGAGACTTGGGCTGAGCGGGGTCTGGGGGTCACAACATTAAAAATGCCAAAGGAGACCACGGATTAAGTGCTTACTGTATGTCTGGCATAGACACAGAGGATTTACGTATATTTTCTGAATCAAAAGAAAAACCTCCAAAGCGGTGACCATGTGATTCTTCCCCTATTGCAAATGAAGAAACTGAGGCACTGGATCCTTTGCCCAAGGTCACATAAAGAGTAGCAAGGTCAGGACTCAAGGCCAGGGCGTCTGCCTTGAAAGCCCACCCTCCGGGGCGCTCCGACCTCTTTGCCCTCCTGAGTTTGATGACTTAGAATATTCTGGAATTATCCTAGAACTTTACAGTTAAAAGAAATCCTGTAACTAGAAAGACATGCCATACGTGTCTGTAGATGAGGAAAAGTAAGGGATTTCCTGAAGACGGAAAACTGCCCGGTGGCAGAGTGGTCCAAAGCTGGGGATGGGAGGGGGCTGGCGGTTCAGTCTAGACCATGTTTCTCTCCTGCTCACTGATGAAGATACCCAGACCTAGACCCAGACGATAAACCCATCATTACAAACAAAACAAAACAAACACATCAAGACGTTACCTGCAAGATACCACTTCCTTTACTACCCACCCCAGGCATCTCTCCTGCGCTTGCTCAGAGGGGAGACGCTGCAGGAATGTGGCCTGAGGGGGGCGCTGTGCACCATCTGCTCCCAGCGGGGGCGCCTCTCTAGACCCGACTGTGAGCTGGAAAACTGAACCTTCATCTTCGAATCTTCAGAGCACCTGACACCCTCTAAGTCCCCAGTCCACACTGCCAGCTCTGAACCTGGGTAAATGGAGTCAACTCAGCACATGTCAGGTGAACGGCCCGTCACAACAGGAGAGCAGGGTACGCTGGCCAGTATTATGATTATTATAAGATTTATTTATTTGAGAGAGAGAGAGAGAGAGGGCACGTGTGAGTGGGGCTGGGGGGCAGGGGCAGGGAGATAGGGAGAGAGAATCCCAAGCAGACTCTCTGCTGAGCGCCGAGCCCAGCTTGGGGCTGGTCCAACGCATGACCATGAGATCATGGAGATCGTGAGCCGAGCGGAAATCAAGAGTCAGAGGCTCAAAGGACTGAGCTATCCAGGCGGCTCCCACGTTGGCAAATGTTATTTATTTCATTATTTGTTTTTTAAAGTTTTAAAGATGTGCATTTATAACTAGCACAGCAAATCTATGATTTCATAGATAATATTGCTCAGTTTGAGGCTAAAATTTGGAAGAGTGAGCCCATTCAGAGAAATCTATTAAATGGTAGCAAGGAGGAGAGCACGGAGGTAGCCCTAGCGACAGTTGTGAGGGGCTGTGTGAATAGGCATCCCTTGGGACACACTGAGTGTCTGGCAGACAGGGTGGTCTGGGCCCTGAAGTTTAAGTCCCAGCACAGTGGCGGGAGGGGACCCTCCCCAGCCCATCGGAGTGACAGAGAAACATGTCAGGGTGACCTCAGCCCCAGCCCAGCCCAGTGGGAACATTTGGTCACGGAAAGAAATTGGGTCTGTTTTTCTCCACATGTTCCCAGGCTAACATCGGAGAAAACAAATTTTGGTTGGCTGGCCTGGCTTCATTTAAAATATTTAAAACTGGCTCCTTTGGCCCTTCATGGCGCCACCTTCCAGTTCTTACCTCTCATCCGAGCTGTCTGTCTGCATCAGGGCCTGGCTGCGGGAGGAGATTAGATCATATATTTTTGTGTTAATGATGTTGATATATAAAGCTTGGTAGTTATAGCATTTTTAATAAATCAGGTAGTGTCCCAAGGGGAGGTTTACCATGTGCTATTTATGCACAGATGCCTCTATCATTTAAGAGTCTTATTAAACATTGTAGTTCAAGAGCAGATTAACAGAGCTCTTCACAGCTGGCCTATCTGGGCAGGAATGAGCAACTAAACAAGCTGACACGCCGAGCTGGAGCTGGCGGGCGAGAACACCCAATAGTTAATTGCCTCCCGAATTAGCAGGATGGAAAAGCAGGCGCTTTAAGACCCTGAGTTTGAGTAGATTAAAAATACGAAAGGGTTCCGCCGGCTGCTTGCTTTTTGCCAACGCAGCGTCTGGGGCTGCTGACTGCAGGTGAATTACTCACCAGGTGGCGGCCTCCTGCTTTCCACAAAGGGCTGGCAGGACTTGTGGGTGGCCGCCTTTTGTTCTTTTTACCACTAAAGTGCAGGAGAGCGGATCCAGCCTCCATGATGACCCAGCGAAGCTGCTAGCGATGGCTCCTGGTATCTGAGAACCCCCTCTGCCCATCAGGGCCCCGCAAAGCTCTCTCTCTAAAAGCAGCCTCTGATCATCCAGTAAGAGGGACCCAGTCTAGGCCTTAAGACTTGACTTCTTTCCTTCCTGCCTTCCCTTGTCTGGACTCTGCCCTCCAAGGCCCCAAGGCCCCTTACAGACAATAAAAACACAAACTCTGGATGGAGACCGTTTCCGACAATGAGAGGAGACATGGAGAATGGAAGAACAGGCTGATGGGGACAGAAAGGGAAGGGGGGAGGTGTTTCACCGTAGATCAGATGCTCAGAGGCTTTTCCAAGGAGGTGACTTTGGGAAGGGATCTTCGTGAACTTAGGGAGTCACTTATAGTGATATCTGAGGGAGATCCTTTAGGCAGAGGGAGCAGCAAGGCCCTGAGGGCCCTGAGGCTCGATGAGCTTGGTGTGTTTGGAAATGAAAAAGGCCCCGTGTGGCTTAAGTGAAGTGGGCAGGGGCTGGATTCTGCAGGAACTTGTAGACCAGTGGCGGGGGTGGGGGGGGGGGGCTAACTTGACTCTGAATGCCATGAAGGAGGCATTCGGGAGCTTTTAGTGAGGAGGTGACATGGGCTGATATCCACATTAGAAATTTGCTCCCTCTTATTACCTGGAAGATGAAAGGTGTGATGGGGGTGAAGGGAGATGGAGGGGTCTGGAGAGGGTGACAGGGGAAGAGAGATAGAGAGGTGTAAATGGGGTCAAAGGACAGGGGAGAGGTGGAGGGGTGGAGGGGGTACAGGGAAGAGGGATGGAGGAAGGGATCAGAAGGGAGGTGGAGGAGGTCACAAGGGAGGAGGGAGAGAGAGGAGAATGAAGGGGGTCGCAGGGGAGGTGGAGGGTAGAGGGGGTTTCCAGGGGAGGGGGAGGGGAATGGGGGGGCAGTCCTGACCAGATGTAATAAGGTGTACCTCCTCCTCACACCAGTTAATAGCTCTATTTACTACTGATCCCCAAATATGGGAGAGGCATTCTTTTAAGTCCCCATAACAAATCACCTTATTTGATCCTCAAATAACCCTCCGAGACAGGCAGGCCCTATTATTATTTTCATTTTATACAAGAGCCACCATAGACAGAAAGTAATTTACCTAAGTTCTCTCGGTGAGCAAGTGTCACTGTCAAGATTTAAACCAAGGTCATCTTGCTGTCCTCTCCTCCACGGAGCCACAGCCAGCTGAAATCGAAGTACTGAGGAGCCCTATAATTCAACATTCAGGACCCTGGCGTGGCTTTCCCAGTCCTGGGTGCAGGAAAAGAGCCAGGACGTGGTTGCTAAGCAACCTACTTGTTCAGTGGCTCATAGGGGCAGAAGGTGGGGCAAAGTCACTGGACCCAGTTATCACATGATTAAGATCCGACCAGTCAGAGCATCCCCCTTCCCCTGACTACAGTGATTCGCTCAGAGCTGCACGTGACCCAGGTTGGTCCTGATGGAAGTCAGTCAGTGCCAGGACTTCGGCAGCAGCGTTGGGAGAGGTGCCATCCTTGGGCTGGAGGGGCCGAGATGGGAGATGACACTCTAGAAAGTGTCAGGCTGATAGTGAAACTGACACACAGGCAAGGCGAGCCGAGAGTTGGGGAAAGAATCCTGACAAAATTCTCAGAGTACCGGGATTGAGCTGAGCTCGATGAAGATAATACAGATTCTTTTTTTTTTTTTTTCTTATGCCAATTTGAGTGGATTTTTCTGACACTTTTAACTCAACACATCCTAGCCGGTAGTATTTTTATCTGGGCTGGCTTCCCACTCGAAGCTCCAAACTTGGCATCACTCTCATAGAACCGCAGTGGAAGGAGAGCCTCTCTTCCCCTCTCCTTCCAGCTGACATCCCCAGTCTGTTTCCATCGGACCAACTTGAGCGCACGCCAGTGTCTGACCTGTCGCCGTGGCTGGAGGGGGGATACACAGGGTGGAGAGGCTGGAAACCCGTCAGCCCCAGGCACCAGGAGTGTGTGCGCTGGATCGTACCAAGAGGGGGCTGGTCAAGGAAACAGGGCAGTGGGAAAGCACGAGTTAGTCTGGGAGATACCGACCCTGGGCATCCTGGGCGAGGCCTGGCAGCAGGTGGATCTCCTGAAGGAGGAGCCGGGAAGGGTGGGCAGGTGCGCAGGATTCAGTGGCAGAGGCGTAAGCCACGTCCCTCCTTCTCTAAGCACCAGTGGTCACACACAGAGTCTGGTCCCTGGATGACCCTCCAGATTGGGGAGAAAGGTCATTCTACCTGGCAGGGAAAAGGTGAGATGGGCCTGTGGAGGCAGGAAGCCTGGTTCCTTGTCCCCAGCCCTGAGCTGATATATGCATCATCTTTTCTCATCTGCAGAATGGGAGATGTCAGCCCCTGTCTGGACCTCAGGCGTCCCTTCTGTCAAGGGGGTGGCGTGGGGAACCTGGCTGGTCCAGAAAGCCTCCAGGCACCCAGACCAGCCCGGCAGGTGCTATCCTTCTGGAATCTGGGTCAGCAATTTCAAGTCTGTGAGTGCCTCAGGAAGTCTCTCGCCTCCTTGTTGGAAGAATGTCATGAGCTGTGCTAGCCTGACGATGGGGGCTGTGTTTGGGTACCCGTCGCCCCTAGAAGAAGGGAGGTCTCAGCAGTGAGCTGCTAATGTGATGATCTGGTGGCTTTATTAGCATCTCTCATAAATAAGCTGGGCACTTAGTACAACAGACAGTGAGAGAGCAAATATCAGCAGTGGGTGCGGGAGGGGTGGGAAGGGGAGCACTCCAGTCGGGGTCCAGGGAAGTTTCTGGAAAGAGTGAGGAGTAAACAGTAACAAGCCTCTCCCCTCCCACAATGTGACAGCCTGGAACACAGGTCCTTACAGAGGAAGGGTTGGTTCCCATACCCTGCGGGCTGCTTGTTCTCCCTCTGATTTTCCAAATGTGAGTGTCCAGGTGCTACTGGACAAGCCCACTGGGAAGTCTGTGGACACCTGAGACATAGCATGTCCCCACCTGAGCTCCGAGAGTCCCACCTGGAACCTGCTCCTCCTGCAGGTGTCCCCATCACAGCTGATGGCAAATGCCTGGGATTATGGGTGAAAAGGGCCTTAGCCAAGATATGAAGGACAAGCAGAGATCCAAGATGGTGCCCAGAGGAACACATGAGTGACAGTATTTAACTGAAATCACCTGCCTAAAAGGGAGGGAAGGGTGAACGGGCAGAGCACTAAGGATTTTTAAGGCAGTGAAACTACTCTGTATGACTCTATAATGATGGGTACATGTCATTACACATCTGCCCAAACCCATAGCACAGACACCACCGCCACAATTGAGCCCCTAGGATCAACTACGGTCTCCGCGTGACTGCAACGTGTCCACACAAGCTCGTCATTTGTAATGAACGCGACACTCTGGTGAGGACTCTGCCAGTGGGGGAGGCTGGGCACATGCGGTGCCAGGGGTTTATGGGAATAATCTGGGCCTTCCCCTGGATTGTGCTGTGAAGTTAAACCTTCTCTGAAACATAAAGTTTAGAAAATTCACAGTTATCATTTCTAAGGGGAGGGAATGGGACACTACAGGAGATAAAAGATACTGTAATTTTATCTTTAATTTTCATTACCTTTATAAGAAAAATAATTTTCCATTCTTCATATTTTGGGGCATGTGCATTTTTCTCATTCTCTGTACTTGTATATCTTGTAGCCACTTCTCAAATACAAGCATGACAAACAAACAAACAAACGAATGAAGGAATGAACCACTTGTCACGGCAGGGACCCAGGGAACCAAGGGAACCATGGGTGGGAGGCTGGAGCCAGGCTCAGGGTCTGACAGTGGGAGGCAGTGGGGGATAGAACAAAGCAATGATTTCACCAGAAAGGTCTGGAAGGTGGCCTGAGCTGACCTCGAGGGGCAGAACTGGTGACCAGTGAGGGACAGAGAGCAGCTCACTGAAAGTCATTCTGTTCATCTTCCTAAGGGACAGATTTTGCACTGGTGACAGACTCTTAGGAAAGGCTGGGGCACCCCTTAGGTCCCTAACCCCATGAATTGCTTTCTGCCCATGGGTCCATCCCAGTAAAGGATGGCTGTTGAAGCTGCTCGAAGAACTGGCCCCATTCCCAAGACCAATTCTCACTGCTTCTTCAAGATAACAGGGAAGAGGGGTGCAATTTAGTTCTCCGGGAGCCTCATGTGCCACGAAACTGCTTTGGGGGATGCCCCTGTTGGAGGCCAAGCAATGAGGCTTCTCTTTATTTTCCTTCTTATCACACAGCTGATGCCAGTGCACTGAGTTGGAATCATTCCTTATGACCATCATCCCTGCCTCTGCCTCGCCGAGTCGCCCTAGGATGCCCATGCCCCAGCCCCCTCGCCTCCACGCTCTGGTCTGCGAAATGGGTTGAAGCCTGCAAAGCAGGAAAATCCCCACAATGCCTTGAAAGGTGGTTCCCCCCACTCTCACCCCAACACACACACACACACACACACACACACACACACGTACACACACACATTCTCCATCAAGAGTACAGGGTAAGAAGTAACTACTCTGATTTCCACCGGGGTAGTTAGATATCACTATTCATTTATAATAATAGCAAAAACAACAGTAATAATAATGATGATTTTTGGTATTCTTTCTTACTATCATGTACTGGGTGCAATCAATTTATTATTCAATCTTCTCTATCATAGCCACATGGGACAAATGTTATTTATTAGCATTTTCATCTTAAAAATGAAGTCACAGACCCAGAACTATCATTTTCCTCAAGTCACAGAATTAGGAATGAATCCAGCCTGAAACTGCTCTCCTTTAACTTTTGCAACAAGCTGTTCCACCTCTACTGTGTCCTCTGTGCCCTGGGGGTCCTGGCCCATGGACAAATTTCCTGGATACGGTGACGGTCCCCACCCTCCAGGGAGGTAGTGTGGTGGAAATCTGAGGACTGTCTATCTGGATGCAGAATGTCCTTCCCTCAGACATCTGTCTGTCTTCTGTGCATTGGAGGAAACAGCTGGAAAAGAATGGACTCCACCTGGAGTTGAACCCTACCATCCTTGCACGTGCACAGCACACAGGGACAAGTGGAAGGACCTCAGGCTCCAGAGGCCTGTTTGTTGTAATTTATACAATGGTTAGCAGAGACTTAGGCCAGGGGCATGTCTGGATTCCTGTTTGTGGTGTCTAGGGTGTGCGCCAACTTTATGCTGTAACGTCAGTGATTCTCTGACGTTATGAAGAGAATGATCCTTTAGCCCACTTCTATGCATGCAAGTTACACACTTTACCTGATTTTTCTGTCTGCCAGGAAGGGCTCATGGCTCTCACTAGGCTGAGAAATTTACAATATATACATGTCTTTCCCCTTCTATGTGTAAGTCTTTGAATTTGATGGGATCTTAAGAAACAGAACTTTATGCACTTTGGAACCCTTATAACCTTTTGTGTTCCTAGACCATACAATACTTACATCCTATCTTTAGGAAAAGATAATTAAGTTATATGCTGTTGGATTTTGAGTCTGACTTGCCACCAGAACCCATTAGTCATTCTATTATTAGAACTCCTGTAGCTAAAAACTGCTTTTTAATGGAAATATTTACATTGACTCCTTCTGTTGTTTGTTGATAGATTTAATGAGTCAATAACATAAATATGATTGAATGACAACAGAAATACACAGAGTATTTCACTTTCTTTTAGAATGTTTTCCATTGACTCTTTCTCACTTTGTGTGTAAATATTTTTCTAAACACTTTGTTTCTCAGACCCCTTTGAGAAGCTGATAAGCTACTGACCCTCTTTCCTGTAATACACATATTGATATCTAACGGTTTTGTCCTGCTTCTTTATCACTCATCACTCCTAGGTTATACTAACTTTCTGGATGTGTACTTCATATCTGTTGCATTGCTGTCTTCTGATACTTAGTTTCTCATCAGTTTGTTCATCCTCTGACCAATTTTTCTCTCTTTCAGTGTAACAGTTTTCTACTCCTTCAGTGTAACAGTGTAACAGTTAAATACTCTGAAACAGCTTTGAGCACAGTGCTATGGGCTCATGACGTATGGAACAACTAACTCCACTCTGGGATCAGAGAAGATCGCAAAGGGACGGCGATGATCTTGGAGCTAAAGCCTGAGAGATAACCCAAAGTCTCCCAGGCAGGGCGGGAGGAGGAAAAGACTCTCAGTTGGATGGAACAGCATGTAGAACAGTATGGAAACTTCCAAGAAGCTTCGGAGAGAAGGGACGGGATCAGTGAGAGGTCTGGGGTGCGGCTGAAGCAACAGAGGGAAAAGCAGATGTCAGCAGGAGCACACCTAAGGAGGCCTCCGCTTGAGCATGCCATCTTGCACATGAACTTGAAGACAATTTTACTCAAGTAAAATTGGCCTGCCGGAGTCAAGTCCTGCTTCTACCACACACGGCCTGGGTCACTCACTGACCACCCTGTACCTTGGTTTCCTTATCTATCAGGAATGAGAATGACTACTGAATTGGGCTTTGCAGGGGTGGGATGGGTTAAGTGAGATCCTGGGCATTAAGGTAGTGGTAATAGTGGCCCTGGTGTGGCAATTGCTCAACAAATGGCGGCTTTTTGATGATCATTGTTATTATTGAAATTAATGAGAGATGGAAGGACTCCAGTCCTGTTTGCCTTCCGGTTGCTGGGATTTAAGGGTGTCCGTTCTTGGGTCGAGGAGGCACGGAGGAAGGAAGTACGGGAGGCTCCAGGCTTTGCGTGGGTAGACGCAGCCAGCGAACAGTGGAAGAGAATTCATCATCTCTCCCCAGAAGGCCGGGGCCAGGCAGGCTTTGGCAGCGTCTAGCTGGCGGCATTTTATCAGCCCTGGAGATGGTGCGCGTCTGGGAAAGTGAATGCCGCAGGGACCGGTGTGCAGGGAGACGATAAAGCCTTTCAACGTGGGGTGCCTCCTGTATCCCTGTGCCCACGCTGTGATCATGTAAAGATCCATGTCCCACCCCACAGCCCCAAACGGCACACACTTCCCAGGCCTGCACCAGCCCACGGACATCCGGCTAGTGCACACCCCCAGTGCTGGACGATCCCAGGCCCCGGGACTGGCCCTAGACTCTGGGATTGCGAGTCAGGCACTCTGGCCTCCAAGTCAGTGTTCAGCCCCGTCCATGTGAGGTTGCATGGATGCGTAAGGGCTCTGTGCAAACGGCTGTTTCAGGAAGTGCATGCATGTGTGTGTGAGATGGTGGGAAAATGCTGTGTGTAGGGGGGAGGGTGTGGCTCCATGGTTGTATGCATTTTGGAGGATATATGTGTGGACAGGCACGTGTGTGGTGTGAGAGGTTTTGCACACACGTGTAAATGTGCTCACACGTGTGTGTCTACCATGTCCCTGTGGGTGTGCACTTACGTAGACACACACGTATTTGGGGACGAGGTGTGGATCTGCACCCAGACGTGACGGAATCCCCATCGCAGGGCCCCCATACAGCGCTAAGGGAAGCAGATGTCCTCCTGGCAGCTTCCACCCTCTTCCTCCCACACTCCTCCCTCCTCCCCACACCGCTCCCACCGCCCAGGGCTCTCCTCCTCCTGCTGCAGGTCCTCCCAGGCCAGGAGCAGGAGAGCAGCCCGTTGGGGGAGGCTGCATTAGACGGTACTCATCGGTGTTTTCCGAGCTGGGGGCCACAGCAACGGCGGGGGTGTCAGCAGTCCCTGGGACAATGCGGGGATGGACAGAAGGGCCTCCTGGGGTGGCTCATTACTTCATGGGTTGCTTTTTGGTGTGCACAAGTGAGGACTGCCATTCTGGAGAAAGGCCTCCACCCATGAGCCTAGGCCTCCTGCAGACCTGACGGCTGTTTGACATGGAAAACACCAGAGACCCCGCTCCCTCAGGAGCAGCGTGGGAAGCCCCGCACTGAAAACCCTTCTCTGGCCACTTGGAGCACGTGGCCTTGACGGAGCCACGTCCCACCTCTCAGGCTCGCTCTCCTGCTCTGGGATAAGGAACCACATGAGCACCCATGATTTCTGTCTGTGTCCACCCTCGTCCACCTCTGATTTCCCACTGGGTACACAGCCTCCCTCCCACTGAGTCAGCGGGCGCCCTGAGCAGCGCCGAACCCAACCCCAGCACCAGGGGCCGCCTTGTGACCAAGTGCGCGCAAGCGGGGTGTCCATCCTCTTGGTCGCTCTGATTGGCTACAGGGTGGCCATGTGACTCAAAATGGGCCAATGAGAGGCTGCCCCGGGACTTCCGCAACATCCGGTGGGGCGGGACCCTGGGCGCAGGGGCTGCTGGGCTGGCGGGAGGGAAGCCGGGAGCCGCTGGCGGTCACCGTGGTCGCCGCTTGGAGACAACCTGCTTGAGAGTGAAGCCGCCCCAGAGGAAAGCAGAGCCCAGAGAGGGAGAGGGACAGAGTCGTGGCCAAATTGTTGGAGACCCTGGATCCAGCTGGGTCAGCAGAGCTAATAAATGTTCCTTCTCACTTAAGTCTGTTTGAATTGAGTTTCTGCCATTCGCACCCGGAAGGGTCCCCGTTAATGGAGCCCGTGGTTTTCCTCCGGGACCCCTAAGTGGCGAGACCAGGCAGGCCACGGAGGCTGTGTCCTCCGAATCTGGGGACCAGGCACGCCGAGGGGCTCCTCCGGGTGGGGCAGGGCTATGCTGTGTCCCCTTGCCCACCCCCAGGACGGCCCCGGCTCGGGGTCCCTCTGTCCGTGCGTCACACAAGTCCCGCCCAGTCCGGTGGCTCCAGGCAGGGAGAGCCAGCGGCTTCCCAGAGGGCGTAGACTCTGAGCCGGATGAGAGGAGAGAGATGTGTGGGACATATTCCACCCTTGAACGTGCAGCACGGCTAGGCAGTGTCAGTCCCCGCACCTCACTGGTCTGGATCATGAGCTCCGCGCGGGCAGGAGGGCGAACGGCCAGTTCGCCGCCAGTAGGGAGCAAGACCTCTCAGCATCAGTCGGATCAGGTCCCGACCCCCTGCTCCCGCTCTGCAGCGGCTCCATCTCACTCAGAGCAAAAGCCAATGTTCTCAAAATGACGCTTAAGACTCTGGTCCCACCCAACTGCCCAGGCGACCTTTAACCGCAGAGCCTTTGCACCTCCTCCCACCCCAAAGCCTCTTCCCCAAGACAGCCACGTGACTCCCCTCTTTCAATCTTCACTCAAACATCACCTTGTCAGTGAGGCCTTCCCCACCCCACCCCGATCCGACATGGCATACCTGTCTTCTGGTCCTGCTATATTTTTTCCATAGCATCATCATGATGATTATTATATAATCATTAATTCATTTGTTGCCTGTTTCCCTCTCTGGGATGCCAGCTTCAGGAGGAATGCATCCCTCTTTCTTCACTGCTGTGTCTTTAGGACCTAGCATAGTGCCTGGCACAGAGTGGGCACTTTGTAAGAATATGTTAAGTGAATAAATGGATTCTCCCTCTGGGAAACTTCCATCCTCCACTCTCAGTGGACATTTTCTGGGTAGGATGGACCCCACACCCAACTCCATGCCAGACACACAACCCAGGCCTGTAATCGACATACCCAGAATGACTGGGTATACTGGGCCAGCTGTATCAGAATGAGGGGTTGAAATTTTGGCCACTGAGCCTGTGTCCTGGCATGGGGCTGTTTCTCCCAATAGGAAAGGGCCCCTTTTCTAGCTGGCACCAAGGCACTAAAAGAGCAACCTGGCCCTGAGAATATCCCCCACTCTGACTCCAGTGTTGGGTCAGAGATGGGCATGTGACCAGGATGGTCCAGGCAGGTGAATCCTGAGAAAAGCACCAGTGCCACCAGGAAGCAAACTCTTCCCTCCAGGGTTGCTGGGCAGGTAGGTGGCATCTCCCTGCATCGAAGGGAAAGGAACAGAGAAATGCTGTAAGCTGGAAATAAATGACAGGAGTCCCTGGATCCAGCCCTACCTGAGGCCCACACCACTCTTGGGACTTTTCAGTTCTATAAGCCCATCCACACATTCCCTTTATGCTTACATCTCTTAAAGTTAGGTTTCCTGTCCTTGCAACTTTAGGCTCCCATCTGACCCAGGGGTCAGGGTAATCATACCCCACAGGGCAGCCATGAACATGGGATGAGCCCTGCCTTTGAAAAGCATTTGGTCATTTTAAAGTCCTTCATGCATATGAAGGGCTGCTGGAGGTGCTGGTGGGTGTGAGCTCATCTCCACTCATCCTCTCCCCTGGGCTGTCCCCCCTTCAGGAGTTCAGACCCCTCCCCAGGGCAGCCTCTGCCCCCTCCCAAAAAGGGGTGTCAGCTACTCACAGCTCCTCTCTTTAAGCCAAATAATCTTCTCCTTTCCCATTTTTCATCTTGAAAAATGGCAAATTGAAGCACTTAATTTTCCTCCTCCAACCCAATTAATGTGGACGTACTCAGCACCGAGGCTCCGCTGTGAAAGGTGAATCATTTATATCAATTAGTGAAACTAACATGAGCTTTTGTGTCGGCAGACTCCAGCAGAGGCTGTCCTCCAGGAAGTGATGCCCAGTGGGGAAGCCCAAGGATGAAGTCCCCACCGGGAGTGTGGGGTTTGGGGGGCCATGAGGATTGTGTTGTGACAATATTTTTGACAGGGCGCTGGTCCAGCCATCTCTCCTTCCTGTGATGTCTCCATGAGAATGTATTCAGGGAACAAGAGAATTTCCAGACACAGCTGCATCTCACTGGAAGAAGTTGGGGCTTTGTTCCCTAAACCTTCAAGCAGACCCACACAGCCAAACTGGATTCATGAGTCTATCTCCAGAGGACATCTGAGTCCCCCACTAGCCCCCCCCCCAACCCAGCCTGAGCCCCATCATCCACCACGGCACTCCTGGATCATTGCACCTGGCTCCTTCTTGGTCTCTGGTGTCCACTTCGGCCTTCCCAATCCATGCCTGCACACTGTAATCAGAAGGAGCTTTTAAAAATATAAATTAGGGGCACCCGGCTGGCTCAGTCAGTGGGGCATGCAACCCTTGATGGTAGGGTTGTGAGTTTGAGCCCTCCCCGCACTGGATGTAGAGATTACTTGAAATCTTGAAAGAAAAAATGAATCAGTCATGTCGCCATCCTTCTCTGAAAACTTCGGAGCCTCCCTGTTGCACTTAGAATCCAAACTTCCTGTCATGCCCTTCAACACCTTGCATGGTCTGGCCCCTGCTGACTCTGAGACAACTCACTCTTTACTCTCCGCTTGCTCCCTCAGTGCAGCTGCACTGATCTCCTTCCTGTTCCTCCAACTCCCCAAGCTTGTTCTTGCCCCAGGCACTTTGCACATGCTATTCCCCCACATCTTTTCCTGGTGGCTCTTTCTCATCCTTCAGGTCTTAGCTCAAATGTGACTCCCCACACCCAGACTGAAGTCACCCTCCTCAGCTGCTGTTGATCCTTTTCCGATCCACGCAAACTCAAACATTTAGGGCACATCCACTGTATACCAGCCGCTGTTCTGGGTGCTGGGAATACAGAAGTAAGCAAGAGAGACAAAAACTCTCCACCTCCCTTGCACTGCTCTTGGCACTCTAGGGACCAGACAAGTCAGGGAAGAGATCCATTGTCTTAAGAAATTTTCAGTTTCTAACTCGGGACTCAGTTTACTCCAAGAGCTTCTTACAGAATTATGCATGGGTAAGTCATGCAGAGAAACACTACTTACAGAAAATTAGATGAAGCAAAGAGAATCGACTGGATCCATCAGCCAAGTGAGAGGGGGAGCATGTCTGGTGTGTTGGAGAAGGCGTGGCTGGAGCAGAGGGAGCAAGGGGAGAGCAGGGCGCAGGGAGGCAGAGAGATGGGGCAGGACACAAGGCCCATGTCTCTCATGGGGATAGCGACTTGTCTTCTGAGTGAGGCGGGAGCCATGGAGGGCTCTGTGCAGGGCAGGCATGGCCTGATTGGGGCTTTCATAAGATTCCCCTAGCCGGAGTGGAGAATGGACTATAGGGGGTGAGGGCAGAAGCAGGCAGAACGGCCGGGGTGTTACGACAGTGCAGGTGTGATGCTCCAGGAGCAGGTGAGGAGGTGCAGGGGAGGGGTCTCCGCCTCGATCCTGAATAACTTGGGGGGACTAGAAAGTAGGTATGAGGACATAAAGAAAGGCCTAGACTCTCCCTGGGTTTTGCAAAGCTCTCCTGGGATCCCTGCTTGAAGGGCCCTTTGAATGATGTGCATGTGCTCCTATATTCACTCATTCATTCATTCTGGAAACCATTCATTCATTCCAAACCTATGAGAGTCTTTGAATCCAGATGCATCCGGTCCAGTTCATGTCTTAACCACTTCCCTTTGGATACCTTTAGTCTTTCGGGGTCTCAGTTTCCACTTCTGTAAAATGGGGAAGCTCACACACCTTGCACCTAAAGGGTTGCTGTGAACTTCCAGTGGGAGAGCACGTCAGAGCCCAGCACAGAGCAAACTTTCAATACGCCGGTGTCTGTTTTCCTTCCTCTCTCCTCCCTCCCAGATGTCCATCGGTTTTCCCTTCCTCTTGTCTGATTTCACTTGATTAGAAGAGAGGGTCCAAGAGAGCAGTGATTTTTATGTTTTTCGGAGGGCTTGTTGTCATTCAGGGTTTCATTCCCAGTGCCTAGAACCTTCCTTGGAGCAGAGTGGGAGATCCCCAAGTATCTGTTGGATGAATGAATTCCCTTGAGTCCTGAACAGATGGAAAGGGCCTCCTCGGGGGTGGGGATGGATTCCAAATTCCAGAAAAGCAGGTCAAAGTGGGGGCAGCAAACACATCTATGGGGACCTTGTTCTACACTCTTAGAGGCCCAACAAATGAGCATTAATGAAATGTTTAATGTCTTCCTTAGCTCATGTGCAAGTTGTAGGTCAAATTTATGGGCCAGAGAGAGTTGTATTTCTAATCTGGTCTATGTAACTTTTATTACATTAGGGCCCATCGTGCAATCGCTATGCTCTTTATATATATCTAGGAGAATATTTTTGTTGTTTTAACTATTTATGAAGATAAATATAAAGACATCACTCCCTGGGAGTTCAGCAGTACCTGGTATATTGGAGGTGCTCCCTGGAGGGTCCCCGAGTGGCCAAGGTAGCAACAAAGGCTTTTAGCTTCATGAGCAGTCAGCGGGGCCAGCGGTCCACACATGGGACTCCACTGTGGCCTCAGGCCACATCAGTGAGTAAGGGTCCTGTTGCTATTACCGTTTTACAGATGAAGAACTTGAAGAGCAGAGGGTCTGAAGTTCTTCCCAAGGCGACACAGCCCTGAAGATCAAACCTGGGCTTGACCCCAGGTCCCAGCTGACTTCCTCCAAAGCCTAGCCTTTGAATTAGCTTTTGTCACAGACTTGGCCAGATAAATGATTCCAAAACAGCGTCTGAAGCTCTAGAAAGACAAGTACATTTATTCATGTGAATAAAAGATTTAATGTCCGTTCCAGCCCATATGTTAATTTTGTGTCATATTTATGGTTCTGGGGAGTTATCTTTTAATGTGTATATTTTTATTATGCCAGGGGCCCATGATGCAATGAATGTTTTATAAGACATGGAGTATAGTTTCATTACTTTTCAGTATTTACAAAGGCTCAAAGTTGTAGGCTCGAATTTTGTGGCATATCATGACATAACACGCTCCTGTCTGTGAGTTGGTAAGCAGAGCCCTTGGTGAGGCACAACCAGAGGGAGAACCGTAGGACTCAGGGGGCCGCAAGCAGCGTTCTGACCATGTGGGAGGAGGCAGGACAGTAAGTGGAAACAGATCCCTGGGGAGTGGATAGCCAGCCCCGCTCCGGGCTCAGAGAAGATGTGTCCCGCGAACCAGGAACCACAGAGGAGACTGAGGGAAGGAGGCAAGAGTGGCAAGTGGGGCCTCAGGAGACAGGGGAGGTGAGGGCAGAGCTTCCCAAGAGGACCGTGTGACATTACCCACGCGACAGCTGCCATCGCAGAAAAGCTACCTTCCTGCGAAGATGCTGCGGTTGGCGTCCCCAGGCTCTCGGAAAGTCAGGTTTCCTTGTGTTATTTCTTCCATGAATCTTCCCCAGACCCTCGTGGAGAAATGAGAAGGACAGGGCATAAATCCACAAGATTTGGCGATGCTCTGCCCAGAGGAGGGAGAGTCTAAATAAATATCTTGTTCTAATTCAGCAGGTGTCGGCAGGGGGTGGGAGGTGGACTCCGGCTCCATAGGGGGCTTCATTTAAAGCTCACAGGGACTGGGTCATGTCATTGGGAAAAGGTTCCCATTGTCAGGAGGCGTATCAGAGGGTGTGTGTGTGTGTGTGTGTGTGTGTACAGGTGTGGCTAGCTAAGCACAAATATATTCACTAATTCACTTACTCATTCATTTAAACATTCAGGGAATATTTACCGAACACCTGCTGTGTACCTGGAATTGTGTTACACCTTTAAGGGTCAGTGGTTTAAATGGCCAACTAGAGACAGAAGAAACTAAGTACGGTCCACTAATAACCAATAAAGTTAATTTTATGATGACATAAGGATAATGAGGGGAAATAATCAGGCAATCTTTTAAAGATTAATGGGGAGGAGAGGTACTCCTCCTTATGCAGGAGGGATGCGTAGGGAGATGAGGAGAGTGGACGTGGAGGACTAAGGGAAAACAGGTGACACATGCCAGAGTCAAGGCAAAGGTTACAGCATTGACGCAGAGTTAGCTGGGGAGCCTGTGGGATGATGAGCCGAGAGGTAACGAGAACCTATTTAGGGGGTTAATATGTCAAGTCACAGCTACAGGGATGGTGGACTGTACAGTGCTCATGGTGGAGGCAGGAGGTCAGGGGGATGCACCAGCAGCACCCCAGGGAGAGGTGACTTGACTCCAGCCAGGTGGGGATGGGGGAGGTGAACAGAGTCAAAGCAGAAAAGCCATGCTGGGGAGTTCCAGGTGACCTAAAGACCAGGGGTGGCTCCCTGGTGTGGCTTCAAGAACCCAGTGACAGCTCTGCCTGTGTATAGGAATGGCCTGAACCCCTGGGCAAATGGGGATTTGGGGCACCAAGAGACTGTGTGGGTCAGAGCTGGGACATGACCCAGAGCCTCTTGCCCTGAGCCACCCCCCGGAAAGTCCATCTCTGCCTCCGAAGAGCCAACAGCAGGAGAGAGGCAGGTGCCCAGGATGGCCCCAGGCCCGGACATCGCTGCTCCTGTGTTTGATTTTCCCCATCCATTAGCAAGAAATGCACTAGCGCCAGAGCTGATGTCCCGCTGGAAAATCAATGTCCCATCAGAGCTCACCTTTGCATCCTGCTGCTGCCCCGAGCATCCATCGACACTGGCCGAGACAGAGCGGGACTCAGCCGACGGTTAGGGGGACCAGGTGCAGCTCCCACCTTTAGGGCCACATGGCGGGGCACCAGGTCAGTGCCTGGGGCCTCGGGCAGCCTCACCCAGGGCCTGACCCCGCCCTGCAGGAAGGGCACCCACAGCACAGGGATGGCAGCAGACCGCCCCCCACCTGAATCTGGGTTCAAACCCCAGATCCACACTTGCCAGCTGTGTGCCTGGGGGATTCACCTCTACTCTCTGGGACTCAGTCTTCCCATCTGTAAAACGAGGCTTTATAGTCAGAGTATCCGAGCTCTTCATGGCAGACCAGAGACCGCTGCAGCTGGTCTGAGCAGCAAAAGAAAGGAATTAAGGTAGTCAGTCTCTAGAAGCCCTGGGAGGACCAGAGAGACAGGTTTCAAGGCTCCACAGGTGGCGACCAAGTCCGACTTCCCTGGCAGGATGGCTTCCTGGGACCCAGCGCTGCTGCCAGGGAGCACTGACACCCAGTGCACACCCTGACATCCAGCCCTGGGTTCAGCAGTGGAAACTCCTTGTGGCCACCCATGTGGCCTCATCCCCTCCTCATGGGACCCGGATCTGGCTGATGAACCTCCTCCTGGGGCTCAGCCGGACTCCTGGAGGGAGGTTTCTGGTTTCTGTGGAGGCTACTACGTTGGTTGATGGAAGCCTGGAACTGCTGGTGACTGGTTTGCCCCTACCTGGAAGAGCCTGTCTGAGAATGCCGCCAACACAGGGGGAGAGCAGGGCTGAGAGGAGGAGACTTGGCATCTTATTGACACTGTAGGAGCCCCTGGATGGAGCCAAGCCTGAAGCCATCCTGTCAATGTGTACAGGTGAGCCAAGTCCTCTGCAGGGAGCCCAGTCTCCTTATGTGAAGTGAGCTCAGTGGAGTTTATGGGGAGAGGACCCCAAAATGCTACCTCACAGTCTCACCACAGTCTTCTCTGAGCCAACAGCCTACACGGGGGCAAGCCTGGCCTTCTGGAATCTTCTTCCAACCCACATCTGCAGGAAATGCCAGGGGGAGATATGGGCAGATCTGGGTTTTAGCACCGAACACACCACAGTGCATGACCACCTTCTGCCACTCACTGGCCATCTCACCCTCTGAGCCTCAGTGTGCTGATCTCTGAAATGGAGATGATGGACACATCAATCCTGCAGAGTTAAGGGAGTCAGTGTGTATAAAAAGCTGAGTATAGGGCAGGGGCTTAGAAAGAGCTGTGCATCCTGGTCTTTCCCTCCTGTGGGGAGGCCTGGTTGGGTGTAGGAATGACAGCAGAGTCTATGTCTGCCTTTGGTCAGCTTAACGAGGTGATACACGAGCATGGAATGTACCTCCTGGTCATATCAGGGCTCAGTAATAGTTCATTATTGTCACCGTGATCATCACCACCACCAACATCACCATCATCACCACCACCATCATCACCATCATCACCACCATCATCATCAGTTGCAGACATAAGCTGATAAGCTGAACTGGGGGGGGGGGGGGGGGGGGGAGGTCTGGGGAACTGACCAGAAGCATGTTATGTGAGGGAGACCAAGAACCTGTGGTGGTCAGGGAGAGCTTCCTGGAAGAGGCAGAACTGAAGTCACATTAAAGTTCCAGAGGGACTGTTTAGATGAGAGGTCTCAGGAGCAATGGGGATCCTCTCTCTGCAGCTGTTGGCAATGATGTGTTCGCTGGGGGCAGCTCAGTTCCCGGTGCTTGGGGTATAGCAGCTCTTTGAGCACAGCCCCGGGAACTCACTGTGATTACCATGGTGCAGTTTACTGATGAGCTGAGTACCAGAGCTGATAGGAATGCACTCAAGGTCACAAAGCAATAAATTGGTGAAGCTGGGATTTGAACCCAGGCAGCTGGGCTCAGGAGTCCTCTCTCTTGACCACTTTTACCTGAATCCTCTGTGACTCAGTTTCCTCATCTATGAAATGGGGCAGTAAAAGAATTTTTACTTAAGGTACTGAGAAAATAAAAAAACATTTTCCTATAAAAACACTTGGAACAGTGCCCACCATGTTAGCTGGTTTTAGTTCTATTTGAGTCCCTTTTCTTCAAGAAGGTGGAAACTTGACCTCAGACAATTTGCTGCTGATTCTTTTCCTTTTCTGAAAGTTTACCTAGTGCAGGTGACGGGAGGACCAATATCTCTCTGAGCCATCCACCCTTCAGGCCGGGTGACCCACCCAGCCACCTGCTAAATGACCTAAGTGGTGAACAGGTGGGAGTGGGGGTGGGGCAGCCATGAGCCAAAGGGCATGTGCTCTGTGTAAGGGGTTTATGGCCGATCATCTTGTGAGGGAAGGGAAGCCCCATGCAGCTTAATTCTTAGCTTTTGAAAGAAGTCAGGGCTTTTATGTGAAATCTCCTGATTTTTAAAATATTACCAAAATGACAACTTAAAAAGTACCAAGTAGGTCAAGCATAAAATGCTTTGGGCCTGAGCTAATCTACCCTTGGGTGCAGTGGTCCTGTGTTTGGGCCTTGCTGCCTCCCTGGGCTCTACCCCGGCCAGTGGCCCAGGTTCTGGCTTCGCTCTAAGTCCACACACCTATTGGGGACTCTGGCCACCTCCCTGTGGCATTACGCAGGGGGATTCCTCAAGGTTTATTTGTCTCATATAAGACCCGGGAAAAGCAGAGGCCTCCAGAACAGCTTGAAGGGACAACACAAAGGCACCCACCCATCTGTCCATCCATCCATCCATCCATCCATCCATCCATCCATCATCCATTCACCCATCATCCAATCAAAAGAAAATGAACACCAATTGCTATGGACATAGCTTAAATAAACAAATGTCCCTGCGCTTCTGGAGCTGATGTTCTAGTGGGGGATCCAGACAGGAAGTGAAGTAAATAACATGTGGAGTTATGATAATTACAAAGGAGAAAAATAATGCAGATAAAGAGGACAGGGAGTCTGTGTGTGTGTGTGTGTGTGTGTGTGTGTGTGCAGGCCCACACAATTTTAAAGTGGGTGACCAAGGAAGGCCTCACTGATCAGATGATATTTGAGAAAAGACTGGGTTAGTTGAGGAAGAAAGCCACATAGGCAGGATATCTGGGAAAGGACATTCTAGATGGAGGGAGCAACAAGTGCAAAGGCCCTGAGGCTCAGTTATGGCTTGTGTGTGTGTGTGTGTGTGTGTGCGCGCGCATGAGGCCCAGCACACAGGCCAGTGTGCCTATGGGGGTGAGTGGGGAGGAGAGTGGAGAATGTGTCTTCCCATTGCACTGGGTCCCAAAGTCAGCTACTTAAGAATCTTGACCTTCTCCTATAGAAGACTGCTTTCCTTTTTAATCATCTCCTAATCCCACTGTTGCACATGCAAATAAATCTGCTTTGCATTGTAACAAGGGTGGGTGAGATGTAATTGGGAAAGATCAGGCAGAGCCTGGAGGATGGCTGCAGGATGCTTCAGAGGGGGCTGCCCTGCAGAGGATGGTACCTCTAGCTGAATGTTGAGCAGGAACTGTAGGGGTGGGGTGAGGGGGATGCAGACCAGAGAGTAGCCCACAGCAGTACTCAGGAGGGACATAAAGTGCCTTGAGTGCACCTTGCAGCCGGCAAGAGGTGATTGAAGTCTGGGTATCTGCAGAAGGTGGGCTGGCATGGTTTACTCTGGATGGAATTTGGGATGTGTGAGAAAGAGTCACTAGAGAGTTGGGACAACCAAGGACCAACTGATAGAAGCCTGAAAAGTACCTGCCCACTTTACCTCTTGTCGCTTGACAGATCCCAGAGCTGCACAGACTACATCCCTTAGCAGGAGCTCCTTCCCCCAGGGCTGAAGCTAGGGCAAGGGTGGGGTGGATTTCCTGCTCACCGGAACATGGAGACGAGGGTTCAGTCCAGAGCCTGACTTATGCTCGCACTTGAGGGGCTGAGCATCACCAAGGATGGGGACAGGGTCTGTTCCTCCCTGAGTCCCCAGCCACAGCTTGGGGTGAACATAGGCTACCTCTGTGTGGCACATGCCAGGCGAGGGCCACTACCTCCCCCAAGGCAGGAGCTGCAGCCCCCCTCAGCAGCCTGGAGAGGGACAGCTGCTGGCAACTCCTCATGTGTCTGTCCAGATCCCAATATCCCCTGATCTTCTGGGACTCAAGTGTCACTTGTGCCTAATTGGGGGGGGGGGGAGCAGGGGCATAGTGAGAAAAAGGAGACAAGCAAAGAGAAAATGCTCAGAGACCCTGGAAAAGGCCCTCCCTCAGCAGCTGTCGGGGTCCATGATGCACTATGACAGGCGTCACCAGCCTCGGCTTCTATCGCCCACTCAACAGATACTTACCAAGTGCCCACTGCCAAGGTCACAGCGGCCTCCCAGGGTCACACGCAGCCCACAGCGGTGGGAGTGGGGCGGAGGGTGCGCCTCACTCCCGAAAGCAGGTACATCAGGAAGGACAGCACTTGAATAAGCCGCGCGGCCCCGAGAGCGTCCTCTGCACGAGCACCTGCTCTCGCCTGCGCCCCGTGCTCCTGCCCTCACTTGCCGGCAGAACCCGAGATCCTCCCGCGGGAGCTGATGAGGCCCTTGTCAGAGCTGCTGCTGGAGACCTGCGTCCACCCACCAGCCCGGGCATCCAGAAAGCCAGGTCCCCCGTGTCCCTGCCTGTCACAGTCCCGTCTTGAGAGCCCAGTTCTGGGAATCGGTCCCCTGCCAAGAAGCTTCCGCTGACAAGAGTATTGATCAGCCTATTGGTCGATGGGGGTCTTGCACTGCTCAGACTTCCTGCAAGACCTCGGTGAACTCAGCTCAACGAGCCTATCCTCCCAAGGCCCAGTAGAGCATCTTGGAAGCTTCCAAGGAGGCAGGCGGGCTGGCAGTGGGGCCCGTGAAGAAGGGGGCCCTGGCGGAGTCAAGACCCTGGATTCTGCTCTGCCACCATCTGGGTCTCAACAACTGTCACTCTTGCTTTTTAGTCTTTACTACAAGTAATTACTGGGGGCTGCAGCTGGCTCTCTGCGATTCACAAATGCTGGAAGGCCCGGGCACAGTTACTCCGTGTCCTGGATCTCATGCTGCTGAGGCTGCAGCCCACCGCAGGGTCACCTTCTCTGCGCGGGGTTCCCTCCCATGGCCCCGCTGACACCCAGCTTGTGCCTGGAGCCAGGAGCCCAGTCCAGGAGACCACAAGGGGCTGAGCCAGTGACAGGATCCACCCCTTGTCTGCGATTGGTGGGCAGTGACCACGCCTGACCAATGGGAGTGAGGGGCGTGTCCTGGGCTCCCCCAGCACTTTGCATCCCTCATGGGATGAGGCTTGTTAAGGAGGAAAACAGAACATATGACATAAAACAAGACCCCGCGCACACACTTACTCTTCTTTCCAACATTTCTCTCTCCGTTGCTCATTGACACACTGTCTTCCTGCCTGGGCACCACCTCCCCGGCCTCCGCCCTGGCCCTTCTTTCCCTTTCCCTGCAGCGAGCGGCTCCACATGTGGCCCGAGGGGGACTTCAAACCCCGCTCAGGTCCCTCCTGTGCTGGGACATCCCGGCTGCCATCTCGCTCGAACCCTGAACCCAGACCCACGGGCGCTGCAGGAACGACCTCGCCCCCTCCAAGTGCCTCTCTGCCCTTCTCCCTCCCCACCTCACCCCCGGGGAACGCCACCACCCACCCCTGTAGCCCCCCTACTCTCCAGACGCTGCCCACTGGGACTTTGCCCTGGCTCTGTCCTCCCGTCAGGAGGAGCCCAACACACCCCCATACCCGATGACTCCCCCCAACACCCCAGGCCTCTGCTCATAGGCCACCTTCCCCAGAGGTCACCTCCTCCTGCCTTGCCGACACAGCACAGCATTACTCCCCATCCCCTTCCCCTGACATATTTATTCTCCCTCAGATTTACCCCAGCCGAACACTACTTTGTGTATTTAACCACTTACAGGCTCAGTGTCCCTCTCCTGCCCCTGAAACATACGCTCCAAGAGGACAGGGCTCAGGCTTTTCTCCCCCCAAGGGCCGTATTCACACAGCGACTGGGAAGGGCACCTGAGGCTTAGGAGGTCCGGGTAATTGTTGAATGAGTGAGTGGAAGAAAAGGAACAGAGGGGAGCAGGATGCTGACGGCCGCCTTAGCTAACACGCCCAAGGAGCCCGTCCCGTGCAGTCAGGGCTCTGGATCTGCATCGCACTCATTCGTTCACCCTCTCCTCCATTCATTCATTCACTGTCTCACCCAAACAAGGCTTTACGGAGCACCTACTGTGCACCAGCAACTATCATGGGTTCTAGAAGTGAAGCAGTGAGCACAAGATCAAAATTCCCTTTGTTCGAGGACTTCAAATTTTCGTGATGGAAGCCAGACAAAGAGCAAGAGAGAGAAGTGAAATACACGGCGTGGGCTACGGTGCTCGGTGCCATGAAGAGCGTGGACGGAAGTGAGACAGACACTGGCAAGGGGCTGGGTGGCAACTTCAGGCGAGGTGGCCAGGGACGGTCTCACTCACCACTGACATATGAGTCCAGATCTCAAGGAACTTGTGGAATCCCCCCAACAAGTCAATGAGAGAGAGAACATGGTCATCCCTGTTTTCCATGTGAGGAAAGTGAGACTCAGAGAGGTTCAGTAACTTGCCCAGGGCCACACAGCTGCTGAGTGGCAGAGTCAGTCCAACCTCCATGGCCTGATGGTAACTCTATTCCCCCTTGGCTCCCCCAGACCCTGCAGGTGCTCAGGTCTGGGGGTGTCCTGGGCTGTGTCTTCCCTCCCCAGCCCAGCACTGGGTGGCTGCGGCATCTACCAAAGAAGGAACCTCACACTTCCTCCTGGAGCCTTCTCTCCCTCCAACCTCCTGATTTCCTAACAAGCAGGAGAAGAGATGTTGTATGGCGCAGCTAGATTTCATTGCAATATTAATTCTGGAACCTTGTCTTCAGCGGATAATTAAATTACATTTTAATTACAAACAGAATATCTGTGCATTTCCTCTGAGTGAGCAGGGGCGGGTGTGCAGGGGAGAGAAGTGAAGACAGCTTGGCAGGAATGGCCGGGCTTGGCAGTTCCCTTCTGCTCCCAGGCTGCCGTGCCCCGGCCAGCAAGAGGGCTCCTGCCCTTTCCCTTCTGTGTCGGGGTGACCCTCCCTCCGGTCACCAGTCACACCCCTGCCAATGCTCCTGCGGGTTCCGTGCCACGTGGGCCGCTGTTCAGACTCATATTTGTCACCAAGTTTCAATAAAACAAGGAAAGGAATCACTTCGAGGTCAGCAACGGGATTTGGGCTTTGGGGAGGCGTCTGCAGCCCGATAGCAGGTTATCCTTGTTAGGTCCGTTATTAAATGAAATGAGACTGAGACAAAGTGAAAGTTATTTAAAGTTTTATTTTATGATAAGTATTAGACGTCAGACTGATTGGCCAGGGCCGTCTCCGAAGAGAGCGACCCCTCCCCATCTTACAGGCTACCTTTTATTGGGTAAAACTGCAACCTGTATCTTGGTATCTCAACCCACCGGGCTTGTGTGTCTCTTGTTGATTGGCTAGTTTCATCTGGTCTGGTTACGTGTTATTCAAGATTACTCCACACTAGGACAGTTACAACAACAGTACTTTCTGGGAAAGCTTGGTCAGTTAACATATTCCGTGTGAATAATAAGATCGTCGTCCTTCCCAAGATGGAGTCATTTAGGTTTGGGCAAGACCTTCTCACTGTTACAAACAGTACTTCGTACTGATTAGATGTCTCTATCTGGCCTGACTCGTCCTTGTATTCTGGGTTCTGTTATCAGGAACTAGCCGACTACATTTTACTGGTTTCCCAGACTTGTTTCTAAGTAAGTTTCTCTAGGGGGGGAGAGTCAATTTAAGTTTACTGCACAAACAACAAAATGGCTATTTACCCAAGATGGAGTTGCTCTGGTGAAATAGGTCCTTAATCCTGACTCAGGGGGCGGCCCCACTGTGCAGAGTCCCTGCAGAGAGAGAAGACCACAGACTCTTCCTTCTGGAAATTCAAGTGTACATTGGCACTGCCAGAGGATGGTGGCATTCCCCCCCCCAACCTGTTTGCACCCACATCCTGAGCCCCTCTGGTTGGGGATCCAGGGCTCTAGACCAGGAGGGTCAGAGCTGGAGGGAACATCCTGTGGGGTCACCTCCTGGCCCCTGAGCAGATGTAGCCTGGGGACCATCCCTAACTCTTGGGCCTCCAAGCGATTGAGGTTGACCGGCATGCGGGGCCGAGCTCGGAGCCAGACAGAGCTGGTTCCCATGGCAGCCCGCAGCTGGCCGCTGAGCACGGCTGAGCTCCGGGGGCATCTGAACAGCCTGGCCCCAGGGCTAGGATGCAGGGGTGGGTTGGGGGACTATGAGATGGACTAAGCCCCAAGCCGCCTCGGACGGAAATGGGCCCAGATGGCGACATAACCCAGAACAGCGCTGCCCTGCGGAGCCCCCCTCCATGGGAGCCGGCCTGACAGCACCTTCTGCTAGTTCTCTTCCCCTTGACCCTCTGGCCCCGTCTGCCTCTCCACCCTTGTCGTGGGACACATGGCTCTCAATGCGGTGCTTTTCCAGAGCAGATGGCAGTCCCTGTCCCCTATGTCATGTCCCGCCTGCCTTTCACATGAAAATGGCAGAGAGCCAGACAGATGTCCACCAAGCTGGCCTGTCCGAGTGGTGTGGACTCAAAGCCACGTCCATCCAGGGTGCCCAGAGCAGCCCCGGGAAAGAGAGCCTCCGATCAGCGCCTCACCCGGGGCCTAGGTCCCTCCCGGCCCTGCCCAGTCCTCCTCTGCCGCCAAATCACAGCAAATCACAGCCATTTGCTCCCTCCCCCAAGCCTTCCGAGGCCACAGGGATAGGTTCCCTGAGCCCGACAGGGCCTTCAGTTTTAAAGTGACACCCAGCCCCCACACCCCGTGGTGAAGAGCAGAGCTGGGTGTTGCCTCTGGCCCAAGAAGAAACAACCCCTGAGGGAGGACTCCCCGCTCCCCGCACAGGGCACAGCCCTCCTTTGTGCATTCGAGAGCCTGGGGCAGCAGGAAGGGGGAGTCGCTATTAGCCCCCCTCAATGCCCGGTTCACTTGTTCATTCAACAGATTCTTGGGGGGGGGAGCTCCCGCTCAGCAGGTGGGGATGACAGCAGTCCTCACTTGGAGGCAGTTGGAGGATTGATTCGAAGGTGCTGGGAGGTCGTGGCCTGGGCTGGTCAGACGGTGATGTCCCTAGGGTGTCCTCTCAGCCTGGGTCCCATGGGAGTCATGGAGGTTCTGAGTTGTGGTCTCTGTGGCTGCAGGGAGGGTGGAGGGAGGGTGGAGGCGGGGACAGGAAGGAGATTCCCACAGAGGGGAGATGAACTGCCCGGAGACTCTCAGTCTGTGTCTGAGCAAGGGTAGCCGAGCCGGACAGCCTGCTCTGACCGGCCTTCACAGCCAGGCCCTTGCCAGTGGACCCCAACCCGCCCACTGCAGCCAAGAAAGAGGCCTACCCTCATGTTCCCAGAGAGCCCTCGGGCCCCTTGTCCCTGAAGTGCCTGCAGTGCTGGGGAGGGAGCTCCTCCCTTCTGACTCTGGATTCTCCCCCTCCCAGAATCCCCTGCTCCTGTGGGGCAGCAAGCACAGGGCGGGCGTTTGGTCACAGTCCTCCTGGGGAGGAGATGCTGCAGGAGGCTGTTTCTTTAAGAACCTGCACATTGTGTAAGATCGTCCCTCATGCCAGCTCTGGGCGGACAGTCTGCCTCATTCTCTCCCTTGTCAACTGCCAGACTCTATGGGGAGAGGCCAGAAAGTAGAAGCCAGGTTCCCAGGCCTAAAGGAGACTTAGTTTTCTCATCTGCTAAATGGGTTTAGGGAGAAGACAAGAGTCACTCAAGAACAATGAGGAATTTCTACTGGGATCGTGGGCCTGGACTGGATGTTGGTGGGAAACACCTCAGGGACGTCACCCCCTACCACCCCCTTATGAGTCTATTTCCCCGCCCTGTGGTGTGTCCCTTATCCTCGCCAGGCCCACCTTCTCCACCTCCTTACTCTCTTATGCCTCCTGATCACTCTCTGAAATTACCTTTCTTTATTTACTCCTTTACTTATTCTCTATTTTCTACCAGAATGTGAGCCCCATGAGAGTACAGAACTTGCCTGTCACGGCTAGTGTTGGATTCCCAGGATCTAGAAGAGCAAGTGCCGGGAACATAGTTGGGCTTTAAAAAACGTTTGTCGAGTGAATGAATGCATTGAGAGGTGAAATGAATGGGCCTTCTATGACCTTGGCCCTGCTCCCTGTCTGGACTCGCTGCCCAGTACTTTCCTTCTGAGTCATTCCAGCTATACCTGCCTTTGCTGTGTCTCAGACACCAGGGAATTTTCCCTGCCTCAGGGTCTTTGCTCATGCTCTTGCCTCTGGCTGGCATGTTCTTCTTCTACATATTTCTCATGGCTCCCGCCCTCACTGCCTTCAGGTGTCACCGTCTCAGGCCTGCCTGGCTTGCCCTACCTGGATCTGCACCTGATCGGCCCTTCTGGCACCTCTCACCCTCCCTTCCACCTTACTGCTTTCTGTTCTCCACAGCACTTGCCATTTCCCAGGCACTAATTTCTCTGTTTTGCTTGTTGTCTTTCACTTCCCACGGGCAGGAATCACCCTCTGCTCTATTCACTCCTGTTTCCCCAGTGCCTAGAACAGAGCTTACCTGGCAGACAGCAGGTGCTCAGGAAATAGCCCCTCAACAAATGAGCCAACTGCAATAGGAGGTCAGGCGATAGAGCACCCACAGCAGGGCAGGGCAAGCAGGGAGGGCTTTCTGGAGGAGGGGACTTGAGGTGGGACCAGTTGGACTGAGAAGGCAGAGACTTGAAGGGAGAAAATTCCAGGTGGAACCTAGTACGGCAAGCTAAACGCAGTTTCTGGGGCCAGGGCCAGGGAAACCGCAGGCCCGGACTTGGGTTATTTTGCTTTCTAAGCTGCTTAGATCACATGCCGGCTGGTGACAGTTCTTTGGCAATTAATTCAATGTTTTATTCATCCTTGAGTCCTTTAAAGCTGCAAATCAAACAGTCGCTGGGTGCTTTGCTAACCACGTTCCGGGCTCCTGTGTTGCAAATAACGGTGGTCTTTTGCATACCAAGCAGACCTTTCTCTGTCCCGGGAAAACGAATTTCTCCTGGTGTTCATTGCTCTAATTGCATCCACAGCAAGTCCAACCAAATACGTTTCCATCACGATTTGCATTATGCAAAACTTTAATCTCTCCCAGTTTCCTAAATCACTGTGAATGATTCACAACCTCCCGATGCCAGGAAATGCACTGTTTGATCTGCCAATCCATATAAATTAGATTTATTGGAGGGAAATAAAAGAGCCTTGATACTATAAACTATCAGGAAATAATCACCCATGTGCATGTGTGCCCCATAAATTTGCTACTTAGGAGGAAGCGGGGCAGCTGACCAAGCACATGTTGCTGAATTTATGTCCTCAGCGCAATTATCAAAATGAGGAGGATGTTGGACTTCTGTCTTTGCAGACCTCTCTGCTATCTGGGCCGGCCCCACACTACCTGAACGGGGGGCAATTGGCCTATGGAAGACCCTGTGGAGACAGCAGGGTTGCGGGGTGGCTGTGTGACTCTGGGCTGGTAATTTACCTTCTCCGAGCTTTAGTCTCTCCACCTAGCATTGGGAGGATCACAACTTAAATAGACCATGTGGTTATAAGGACGAGATGAGGTCCTGGATAGAATCATGACTGGTGTCTTCTCTGTGCCAGGTTCTGGTCTACGCTCTGGGGACAGTGGAGAAAAAAGGCAAGCAAGGCCCCTGCCCCCCAGGAACTCAGAAAGAACAGACCAGGGAGCAAACTCGTGTCCTGAATGAGCTCAGACAGTGAGAAGTGAGATGGCGCATCGTCTTTTATCATACAGCCCACTTCTCATTGGATTTTTCTATTACTTACAGCCCAAAGCACTCTACCCTCCACTTTGTCCTTTATCCACAGTTCCTCCCGCTTGGTGAGCAAAGACTTTGTAACTTAAAATACCAGGATTTTGTGTTTCTGAGCCCTTTTGTATATCTGAGGGCTGGGTTAGCATCCCCATTTACAGAAGGAACACTGAGGCCAAGAAAGAGGAGGAGTGGCTTGTCCACGGGTAGTGGAGCTGAGACTAGGCCCTGGTCCTGGCCAGACACTCACTGCAGAGCTGCACCTGACCCCCCATGCCACACCAGGTCTGAGATCCACGGCTACCCCAGGCCTCTGTGCCCTAAATGTCCACACCCTCTCATCACTATCATTTTACATTCTCATTACTGGGGAGACTTCCAGGATTAAAGAATTAATTAAAGATTAATTTAATTAATTAATTAATTAATGATTAAAGATCTCTGGACATTCCTTGTTGATATCAGCCCAAGTCAACTAGAGAGAAGCAGCACACATCCATCCACACAGAATTCTTAGATAAGGCCTCAGACATGGTAGGCTTGGGAAGACATGAGACAGGTCAATTTTGGGCAAAATCTAATAATCATGGTTGCCTGAATACACTTCCGTCCTTTCATCTGTTCATTCATCTACTCAATCATCCAACAACTACCTCTTGTGTGTCCCACATGCCAGGCACTGTGCGTGACCTTCAGCACAACGGAAGCCTAGCCATGGTTCCCAGCCTCGCAGAGCTGATGAGCAGACAGAAGACAGCAATCATGCAAACAAGATGACTCGAGGTCGGATACCTTTAAGGTCATAATAGCAGGCAACGTGACCGGGAGGGCTGGCGAAAGGGAAGGATCACCTGAGTTTGGGCTCCCAGAAGACCTCAGGCGGGGATTCAAGGGCAAGTGGTTTACTTGGCAGGTGATCCTCAAAGCCCAGGTAAGGGGGTGGGGATGTCGGAGAGAGAAGGGAGACGCCCAAAACAGGGCATTAGCCAGCACAAACATGTGAGCACCTGGTGCCCAATCCTGCAGAAACCTCTGGGAAACACATATATACATCAAACACACGTGGACAACACACACCTCTGAGTTGTCCCCTACAGCGGGAGGGGCCGGGAGCATTCTTATACCAGCTGCTGAGAGTCACTGGTGGAGAGCTGCTCCCGCAGGGTGGGAGTCTCAGGCATTGCCAGAAGCACAGAGTAGCCCTCCAGGGTTTTGGGTGATGCTCTCAGACACACTCAGCTGGGAGTAGACACACCAGAAGTTCAGAGTTTTATGGGAAGGACACTAAGCATGCTGCATAGGGACCTGTACGAGATGTCATGGGCATGGTACCAGGGTGAGCTTCCGTTCCTTCGTCCCTGCACTCGTGCCCACAGTGAACACTAGCAAAGAGCACCCACTGTGCCCCAAGCAGCGCAGGGTTCTCGAGCCATGGCCCTGGGCTGTCCCCAGTTCCTGTGCTCACAGACCTGGCCTCCTCAAGGGGGACAGTCAACAATCACACAAGCCAGATCATCGGAGGACTGAGAAACAACACGAAGGAAGAAGTCAGGCGTTCTGGGATGGGAGGTGACTTTGGAGGACACAGAGCAGTCAGGGAGGCCTCCGGGGGAGGAGCAGAGACCCAGCTAAGGGCACCGGCCCCCCCTCCCACAGCAATTCCAGCCTCTGAGCAGGGCCCTGGAGCCTGGGAAGCCCAGGGTGAGGACCCCGTGACCACAGGTTGCAGGGGAGCAGGCGAAAAAGGAGCAGGCAGAGACCAACCTCTCTTCCACACTTCTCAGGGGGCTGGGGATGTGGGTGCACCATGAGACGCAGTGGGAGCTCAGAGCCAGGCTCAACCATCCATGTCCTGGAATTTTCCATGCCGAGCTGCCATTTCCTGCGGAGTGGAGACACAGCGTCTACGCCGGCTCCTTTAATACTGCCACTGTCGAGAGAGCCCGCGTGTGTGCAACCGGGCCTCTGAGAGCCGGGACACCGTGGGAGCTCTGTGTGAGCACGGAGGCTAGAGAAAATCTCTCATCTGCACATTTACACATACACATGACACACACATATCCACACGTACACACTCACACATATACATACACATACATGCATGCATGTACATACACACTTACATATATATACACATATATACATTCATACACATATACACACGTACACATATGTACACATGACACACAATCCACAAGTGAGATGTTCTTTAAGAATTGCTGCGATCAGGCGGAGGCCCTTCTGCAGCAAACGCGTCTCTCTGGGACCCGAAATGTACAGACACACGGCACCGCAGAATCAAACAGCCCCGCGTGTGCCTCCTGACGAGCTCCTGTGCCACCTGGAAGGGCCGCCCCGGGAAGGAGATCGCAGTGCGCCTCAGCTGCAAGCCCCGCGGCTCCCCTCCGACGGGCTGCAGTTGAAGCCGGCTCCTGAGCGGGGACAAGAGCGGCCCAGCCTCCCTGGCCACGTGCTCGCACGCGCAGGATCCACCCTCCACGTGGATCTGGAAGTCAGGGCAAGTCCCCTCCGCCAGCACACACCCCTGCAGGGCCCAGTCCCGGGACGGGGAGGGGTGTGTGGGGGGGGAAGGGGTGGAGGGGTGGACACGTGACCTGTCCCGGCCAATGAGCCACGAGCCCAGTGACTGCCTGCCCCCAGGCTGGGCGCTCTATTGCCAGGGCGAGGTCCCCCCTGCCAACCTGGTTTCTTTGTGCCCAGATCTGGGGATGCAGTGACGGGGCTGCCCCACCACCTGGGTCGCAAGTGAGAAGCCTCCTGAACACAGCTCCCAGCCGCCCCTCCGTGCACCTGCACTTGAACAAGAAATCCGCCATCTGGGGCAGGGCTTCTTCTTGGGGGGCCGTTCCCAGTGCAGCCTCTCCCGGCCTATCCTGAGTGTGCATCAGGGGCTTCAGACCAATGCACCCCCCAGAGAAAAACCGCTCCGTTCCTGAGGCCCCGCAGGTGCCGGGCACTGTGCTCCTCCGGGTAAAGACCATAACCTCTGTGATGAATGTGCGCGTGCTGAGTATTATTGTCCACTTAGCGAAGGAGCAAGTAACACTCACCGCAAGCGTCCCTGCGCACTCCAAACGCGTTGGGCATTTGCCAAACTCCTTAAGGTAACTTTTTGGAGCCTCACGATTCCCCTGGGAAGGAAGTGTGTTATCTATTCCCATTTGACAGATGAGGACACTGAGGCTCAGCATGGACCTGCACTAACCTCGACCCACTCAGCCAGTCAATGGCAGAGCCCACGTTTGAACCAACGCCCATCCGGCTCCTGATTTGGGGTTCATGCTGAAGTCCCCCTGGGCCATTGATGGTGACCCTGAGAGGTGGGGCAGGACGTGGAGCACAGGGGCCACCTCCGCCCTGAGGGTGCCAGCCAGGAGCACTAGTGCAGGGGGCCCGGGCTCTGATCCTGCAGCTCCTGGTGGCCCGGGTGAGATTCCCCAGGGAAGGTTCTGGGTCGTCGGAGAAACACTTCCCAGCTCTGCATTCAGCCCATCACCTTCATTGCCATGCCTCCCTGTCTGAAATGGACCCTCTTTAGACTAAAGCACATTGATTCTGCCTAATTAGCTCCTCAGATGAAATCACGGGTTTATTTTGAGAGCAGCATCCTCACAAATGAACGTCTCCCTGGAGCATTCAGGTGGAAATGCAGATAAACACACCTCTTCGTAGAATAAATGGAAGCAATTGTCCCCAGGGCCCTGGGCTATCATAGGCCCTGGGCCTCCCTTTCACAAAAGGCCCACCTCTCAGGCTTCTGGAGCTCTCTCCGAAAGAGGCCCCTGGCCAGTGGGAGAGACACCCCGGGGTGTGCGCCCCATCAGCCAGCGAGGCCTCCCCAGCCCTCCCCACGGCCCCACACCCAGCAGACGCTTTGCCTGCGCTCCCCCAGCCAGCCCCAGTCCAGCCCTGGAAGGAACATGCTGCTGGGAGCCCCTGCTACGGATGGGAAACTGAGGCACGGGACAATCAACTGGAACCCAGGAAGTCCAGCCACAAATCTGCACACTTGATCACGAGGCCCCCTCGTCTGTCTCCACCCGTCCCTGCATCCCTGTCCTCATGCCTGAGAGCACCTGGTATTAGCATCTTTCTTGTAAGTCAGCACAGTTCTTGTTTTCTGCACAGCCCCATGATAAAGCCTTAGTCCACTTCAACATTTCAGCCTACCCATGGGCTTCATGACCCTGTCAGCAGGTCCCGTGTTTTGGGATGCCAGAAGCTCCCCATGGGGGAGGCCTCCTGGGCTCCCGTCTCTGACAGACCCTGCCCTCCGCGGAGACACCTCCCTTTCCTTGAGCAGCTGGCAGGCCTGAAGGTGGGGAGTGAGTGCCCGTCCCAGGCATCGTGTTCTCAAATCCCAGCTCTGACACCCCTCAACCACGTGACCCTGGGTTACCCCTTCCAGTTCTTTGCCTCCTTCCTTTCTACAGGGGAGGGGGTACATGTGGTGCCCCTCACAGGGCTGTTGGAGGAATCCAGGAAGGGACAGGTTCATGTGAACACTGGGCCCAGCCCATAGTAGGTGTTCAATTAACCCTACAGTTAATCTCCAGTCTCTGATGGGCACTGGGATCCCTCTCGTTGGTCCATTTGGAGGAGGGAGATTAGATAGATTTCCTTTTATGCCCCTCAGGCAGGGGCAGGCAGGCAGACTTTCCGGGCTCCTCCATTAGGCAGAGTCAGACTTTCTAAGCTGCCTCCAGCAGGTCAGAGAAGGTGAAACCGAAGAGGGGTTGGAGGTAAGGGGGACAGAGAGTGTTCCTGGCCCCGTTCTGTAGCCAAGTCTCTGCAAACAGGATCCAAGTGTGGCTTGGTCCTGCTGGGACACAGACTTGGCAGCGCCTCCCCCCGCCCCCGCAACATTGCTGGTGACCCCTGCCAGCTCCCTGCCAGCAGGTGCTGTGATGGATGGAGGCGCAACTCCGCCACCCACACCAGGGCTCCTTGGGCTCTGACGGGCTGTTCCCAGCAGCCTGAGGCTCCATTGTCCTTAAAGGTTGGCCACACACCATGGAAACAAGTCCCACCTGCCTGGGCTATTTTCGTGTTCTTTTCCAAAGCACCGTTTGAACCAAAAGCCAGAAAAGAGAGTGTGGCAAGTCTGTGTGGCCCCCGCAGAGCTGCCCTCCTCCAGCCAGTTGGCCTGCAGTGTTCCTGTCCCTGGAACAGCTTATCCTGGCCCTATCATGATGTCTGAAAGCCCCCATTTGTCACCTCCACAGCTGGGGGGCTCTGGTGAAACACAGATAAGTAATCTGAAATGTCTTCCTGTTACCCATTGGCTCCTCCGGCATTGTGAGCCACCTGTCCCTAGGCAGGGAGCAGGGCCAGTGGGAAGGGGACAGTCGATGGGTAGGTTTTGATTAGAGAGAGGGTGATTTGGCAGGGAGGATCTGGAAAGACCTGGAAGCTGAACCCAGGGCAGCAGGGACAGGCTGCATGGTGGGGAAGCTGGGACAGCCCTGTACTAGGAACATTGGCTTGGAAAGTGCTAGAAGGGAAACAGCAGGGAGAATAGCAGGACAGAGCTGTTCTCTCCCTGCCTGCTGGGCAGAAGCTGAGTAAGACCTGCCCAGGATGGCTCTGACCTGGGGTACTGGGCCCTTCTGCTGAATCTCCCAGAACTTCTGGGCGGAAAGGCAGAAGAACTGGATGCTGCTTGTGGGGGAGGATGGTGGGAGCACGGATACCAGTGAGGAAAGCATCAGAATATTCTAGGCAAAAGATGATGGTTTGGATCCGGGTGGCAGCAGCAGATGCGAAGAGAAGTATCCAAGTGTCCGATATCCAAAGCAGGAAGGGGCACAGGGAGAGGAGAAACATTCTTCATGATCTACCTCTTTTCAGTGAGAGAAGATTTTCCTAGAATACCACAGAACATTACCCTTGCACCTCATTGGTCAGACGTGGATCAATGTCCACCAATCATAAGCAAAGGGAAAGGATCCCATGGTTGGCCTAGAACCCTCATTATTCAGCCCTGGGGTGGCTTCAGGATTATGGTGGATAACTTGAGTGTTGTCCAGCAGGAGGCACGGTGAGGTGACTATGTTGGCGATAAGCCCGCCCCAACGAGAGGTGACAGATGCAAAAGTTGCTGTCCCTGGTCTGACTGTCCCTAAAAGGGGACTAATGAGGTGGAGAGCTGTTGGAACATTTAAATGAGAAGATGCAGGTAGAGAGCTTAGAACAGAGCCTGGCCCAGGTGAAGACCTCGATCAGTGTCCGCTAGTATTATCCTTGTTCCTACAGGTACCCAGATCCCCCTCTTCCCTGGTCCAGTGGAGTCACAGAACTGTAACCCCAGAATTCCTATAGAATTTCTTCACCCCTGGTCCAGTGCCTGAAATCCCCACCAGCCACACATCTATCAGGAGGACCACAAGTACCCTGTTTTGGAATTCACTCAAGAGACAGGTATGGAGAGTAGAGAAAAATGAAAGATTATTGTTGGGGTCCATTATCAAAGGAATGAAACTGAGACAAAGTGAAAGTTATGCAAAGCCTTACTCTATACCAAGCATTAGAAGTCAGACTGACCAGCCAGGGGAACGAGACTGAGACAAAGTGAAAGTTATGTAGAGCTTTATTCTATGCCAAGCATTAGAAGTCGGACTGACCGGGCAAGGCCACCTACGAAGAGAGGGACCCACTTCCAATCTCACAGGCTGGTTTTATAGGGCATAACCGCAGACCTAAGGTATGTGACTTCTATTGTTAAGGCGTTTACTCCCAGAATCAATACCCGGAACCATACCAGGAACTACGGGGCATTTATTCTCGGAATGAAGTCCGTGGATGTAAACAACAATATGGCTACCTAGGCAATATGGAGTTGCCCTGGCTAAGCAGGCCCTAATAGTTAAGCAGGTTTTAACATTAAATTGGCCCTAACATTTATGTCACCATAACTCTAGGAAATTCAAACAATATAGCACTTGCCATGCCTGAACACACAGCAGGGAGGACATTCCTGTTCCTTTAGTGTGGATATCGTGTTGGACATGGCACTGCAGTGAAGACCTGGTGTTCCCCCCACCCTCCTCCCCCATTTCTCCTCTCCTCCCGACCAGGGCATGAGTGTCTGCTCGGAGACCACACTCTTCTGTCTTCCTTGGATGGAGCTGACCCCGGCTGTTGACAGCAAACCTACGGCTAGCCAATCAGAGAATTTGCATTGTTCCCTTAGCCGTCATGATTGGTTCACAGGTGGGCACATGAGTCAGGGCTATCCAATCAGATTCAAGGAGAGGCAATTCCCATCTTTTCAGTGGAGAGGTTCAACCTAAGGCTCTCTCCTCCCTGCTGGGTTTCAAGATGGAACTGACAATGGGTTGGGAACTGTTGGCATCCATCCTGCCACCGCATGGAGTCCGAGACTGCAGCCGACGCAAGGGTATTCACAACGGGATGATGAAAGAGCCCCAGTCCTAATACCATCGTTTGGGGTTCGAGATTCAGCTGAAGGAAGACAACTGCTGACATTTCTGTTTGGCCGCAGCCAAACTGGGGATGGCTTTGCGGACACACTGTAGCCTGCCACTCTGTCCAGTCCTGTAGCATCCTCTGCCTCCCGTCCTCAGTGAGTCAGCCCCACAGAAGGGATAGCTGGAGCGCTGGTTCAGACCACGGACCCGGAAGCCAGGCTGTCTGGCTGTGTCACCTTGGACGAGATCTGCATCTGCTCTGTACTTCAGCTTCCTCGTCCAAAGAATCAGGGATGCTAGTACCTACCCTGTAGGGTTTTTGTGAAGGAAGGAGTTAACACACTTAATGCACTGGCGGGCTGGCCCCATAGTAAGTGTCCCGCGCTTTAAAGAATGCCCCCAGAAGCAGAAGCCTCCCTGGAGCGGGTCTCAGTCCTCACGCAAGCGGGAAGGCAGACTGGGAGCTGGTGGTGAAAGAAACAGGCGTGCTGGTTTGGGACTCCTGCAGGGGAAACCTTCTCCATGGCACCTCACGCTGCAGGCAGGGCTTAGGGGAGCCAACCTTCGGGGTGACTCTCACCCCGAATATGAATGCACCGCTTGGCTCCTCCCACAGGAATTTAAAGCCCCAAGGGCAGGAGTCAGGGGTGACATGGACATAACAATATGTAAGAGTATCGCATCATTGGGGACTTAAATGTATGACACATGTGAAGCCTGGCACTCTGGGAACATTCTGTGGGTATTGGTTGTGACGACGACGATGACGACGACGATGATGATGATGATGATGATGATGATTCCCTTGTTAAAATGTTGTCTTGGGTGAGCCTATCCTTAACAAATGAATTCTAAGGGAAGGGATCAGTTCATTCACCCTTCAAACGGGCACGAGGACATGCTGTGTGCCATGCAAGGGGCCCGAGGGGTGGGGGCTCTAACAGTGAGCTCCGCTGACCAGACCTGCCACTTGAGCAGCAAGAAGTGCTCTGCAGAGGATGGAGTGAGCTGCTGGCGCCACATGGCTGTGCCCAGGAGGGTGCATGACAAAAGGCTCCCTGCGGGCGATGCTATGAACTGAATGTGTCTCTTCCCCAAATCCATCTGTTGAAACTGAATCCCCCAAAGCGATGGTGTTAGGAGGTGGGGGTCTTTGAGAGATATAACTGCTTAGGTCGTGAGGGTGGGACCCTCATGAAAGCAATTAATGCCCTACACAGAGACCCCCAAAGAGGTCCCTCACCCCCTCCAGCAGGTGAGGACACAAGAAAGTGGATGGAAGCCTTGATCTTGGACTTCCTAGCATCTAGAACTGTGAGAAATGCATTTCTGTTGTTTATAAGCCCCTTGGGGTATCCAAGCTGGTTTGTTGCAGCAGGCCCAAATGGACCTGTGTTTGAGCTTAACCCCAAAGGACAGAGGAAGCAGCAGGGGCAAAGGCCCTGAGGTAGGAGTGAGCTGGATCACAACACCCATGTGTGGTCAGAGGCTGCTGCAGCAGGTGGGGCTGCAGGTAGCTGGAGGTTGGCTGCAAGCCCAGGGCTTGGGAGCTGGGGCAGCCAATGCGGGCTCCGGGTCCCGAGAATTTTCCCATGAATGGCACCCCTTTTCCCAGCACTGTTGTTGGGACTGAATTCCAGGCAGTTTTATGAGAAATTAGAGAATTGGCCACTGATGCTGAGAGGCCATTAATATGGGCACTGGTTAAGTGGCCCTCTGGGAGCCACGAGGCAGAAGGAGGGAGGGAGGGAGCCCAGGGCCCGCAGCAAAACCACCTCTGTGAGGCCAGACAGTGGAGGCCGGGGAGCCATAAATCTCTCCAGGCCAGAGGGAAGAGAGCACAGCTGGGGACGAGGCTTGTTCCTGGTTGGGACCAGATGGTGGGGGCTGGAGGGGTCTGGGGTGGGCAGGGCAGGGAGCTATTCTGAGAATCCTTGAAGCCTGGAACCATCTGCATGAAGTCTAACTTCCCCCTCCAGAGAGGCCTCGGGGGTTCCGAAAGGAAGGGTATTTTTAGGGGAATTTAAAAGAAGCCCCCAGGCCCTGAACTTGGAAATCCTTGTTTCTGGCCCAGATTGAATTAGAGGCAGAGCATGAGATCGTCACTGAGAGTGAGCTGGGCCCCTGTTTCCCACTGGAAAGACAAGCTCTTTGCTTTCTCTGGGCCCCAGGTTTCCCATTTGGAAAATGGAAATAATGATAAGACTAAATTTGTGAGCATCCATTTGATGAATTCATTCTCAAAACCCTTCCTGAAGGCTTACTGCCGGTCCTCGCTCCAAGCACTGAGTGTGAGAACTGGGCACACACCGTGCAAGGCCTGGGCTGAGTTCTCCATCGTTCACTTCTGGAATCCTCTCCAGAGCCCTGGGCAGTAAGTACCACACTCTCTGAGGGGCAGAGAACTGAAGTATTTGCCTCCAGCTCTGAAAATCAGGGGCAGAGCCAGGGACGGGAAGCCCAGCATCCCGGCCGCAAAGACCACACCACCCATCCTCACACGTGGCCCTACCTTAGTCTTGGTGCAGGACCAGCCATTGTTAGGAACTGCGCTTGGAGAAGCAGAGGCCGCCGAAAGTCAGCGGCTTGTTGGCTGGTACAGAGTGATCAGTCCCTGGGTGTTTTCATTCTACGGGAATCTGGGGGTATCCATGGCACTTTTTCTGAAGCCATTCCAAGGGACGTTTCTGAGGGAGGATTTTTCCCTGGGCTCACCTGCCTCTGCTCCCGAGGGAATCCCGGCTGGTGACAGTGCTGTGGTCACCGGATGTTCCTCCTGGCTCTGATGCTATAGCTCCACACAGAGCCTTCATGCTCTACTTACAAATCCTGCTCCGAAGGAAGAGTCTGACCAACTCATTCGCACGACTGGTGACAGCATAGTGTGGGACCATCCATCCGTCCATCTATCTATCCAGATATCCAGATATCCATACATACATCCATCTATGCAACCATCTCTTTGCCTGCCTGTCTATCCACTCATCCAACCACTATCCAATGCTTGGAGTGTTCTGCAAACAGCAAGGAGGCCAGCATGAGCTCATGTGACAGGGGTGAGAGGTGAAATTGGAGGGATGCCCACAAGTAGCTCAATGACCCCAGAAAAATCTCTTTAAAAATTAAAGATTGGTGAGACTCCAAAAGCTTCATGAATTCTGGCTCAGACCAAGACTCTCCCAGCATCCCAACAGACGCATCCCTGGGCGCTCGTGGGGCTGTGGCAGAGGCAGGAGGGGCCTGTTGGCTGGCGGCGACTGAGGGGTAGGGCAGGGTGGGAAAGGAGCCTGCGCCCCGGCCAGGATAGTGAAGGATCCTCCCAGGGGAATGTCCTGCTCCGGCCTTCCCAGCTGCACATGTTCCCCTGGGGAAGAGCTGGCCTTGGTGCCTAGGCCCCTCCTGACTCAGGAGGCACCCAGAGATGGGCGTCTCCTCCTGCCCCCACTCCTGCCTGCCAGCTGCGTGAGATTTAGCAAGTCACATAACCCTTTATCACCCCATACTTTAGTCTCCCCATCTCTAAAACAGAGGTAATGATCCCTCCCTCCTTGAGTTTTGGGGGCATTACCTGGACGCCATACTTTAGTGTCCAACACCCAGTAAGCCCTTAAGATCCTATCTCATACTTCAATGAGAAGCCATTCTGGAATGTTGAGAGAACAGTGAGAGCCTCCAAAAATCCACTCCCCCATAGAAGCAGTGAGAACACTGCCAAACTGTCAAAACCAACCAACCCAGAACTCTGGAGAGTTAACTGAACGCTCACAACGAGAGGAGGGTCTATTGAAGGAAATTGGCCAACTCTCAGGAAGAACAGCAAGCTTCGAGCAGTGTTATCTTGCCCTAATCCCATCTCCCCTCTCCCCTGCTCTGTTGGAGCCTTGAAAACCAACAGCCTCACGGCTAGCTGTGAAAATCAGCAGCCCAGCAGCCATGGAAGGGATACAAGAATAGACATTTCTGCAAAGAAGCCCTTCAAGGGACCAATGAGCTGTTCTCCATCATTCGTTGCTGGGGAAATGCAAATCCAAGCCACAGTGAGATCTGACTTCACCCCTAAGAGGACGACCATCTTCAAAACGACTATAGCAAGTGTCAGTGAGGGGGTGGAGAAACTGGAATCCTCAGACATTCCTGGTGGAATGCGGAGCAGCCACTTTGGAAAAGATTCTTGTGGTTCCTCAAAAGTTTCAACACAACGAGTGTTACCAGGATCAGCAATTCCACACCTGGGAGCATCCCCAAGAGACCCAGGTGCCTAGGCACACACAGATGCTCACCACAACATTATTCATTCAGCCCAGAGTGGAAGGAACCTGAAAGCCCATAAGCTGATGAATGGGTGCACCTTGCAAACAGGATGCTAAGGGATCGAAGTCAGATTCAAAAGGCTACATATGGTGTGAATCCATCTGCCTGCCATCCCCAAAGAGGCAGGTCCATATAGACAGAACGTAGACTGGTGGTTGCCTAAGGCTAGGGCTGGGAGCGGGGAGTGACTGCTAAGGGGTATGGGGTTTCTTCTGGGGTGATAAAGATGTTCTGAAATAGATCGTGGGAATGTTTGCCCAGCTCTGTGAACAAGGAAGAACACCTCAGTTGTCTACCTTAAAGAGTGAGCATGATGGTATGCAAATTATATCCCAATAAAGCTTTATTAAAAAAAATTTCTACTAACATGCAGTCCATGCACCACCATTTTGCACCCAGACCATCCCAGGGAACTTCTCAGGTGCTCTGTGCTGCCACTCTACCCTCTTCAACCCAAGCTCTCCTTAGTGAATGGAGTGGGTTTTTGGTGTCAGAAATGTGATCTTGTCTTCTCTCCCGTTTAAACCCTCTCCATCTCTCATTTCTTCACACCGACACTTTTGTCACTGTGATTCTAGGACTTAGCTTATACTGTTCCATGTCTAAAGAGCTTCCCCTACCCTGTCCTGCCTACTCCTTGTGACTCTGCCAAAAGTCATCTTCCCTTGGAGGTCATCCAGAAACCCCCTGTCTGGCCAGCCTGGCCACAGCTCACGGGTGTTTCCTTATGACACATCGATGTCACTTGTCTGGTACCTGTTTTTCCACCAGCCCTGCTCCCTGTGGTTGGAGGGAGGTCTGGATTGTCCACAACTGTACCCTTGGTGTCTCTGTCAGTGTCTGGCACATAATAGGTACTCCATCAATACCTCTGAGTAAATGGCATCCCAGCTTTGGTGCAATACAGTCCCAGCCCAGGGGTCGGCCCTGAGAGGCTCTGCTGTGTGATCTCGGGCAAGACACACTTGCTCATGTGTGAGCATGCACTGGAGGGTTTCCTGGCAGAACTGGTGTGAAAGTCTAATGTAATCGGCTTAAATCACCTCTGCACGACAATACACGGTTTTGCAAGAGCTTCCCTTTATTCAAGCTTTAACAAAAAATAATCTAATCTCTTCTGGGGAGAAAGCTTTATATAATTAGCACCACTTTGCAGATGGGGAAAGTGAGACTCAGCAAGGTGCAATGTCTTGGTTGAAGTCACACACTTTATTCATTCACTCTTTCATCCATTCACTCACTCAATAAATAGTTACTTACGGTTATGCACAGGCATTCTGAGCACTGGAGGACACCACGGAGAAAGGACAAAAGGGGACCTGCGGCTAGGTAATGGCTTCAGATTATGGCATGTGCTGAGAAAGAAGATGACAGTAACTGAACTGGGTGGGAGAGGGGGATGGCTATTTTATTGGTGCTGGTCGCTGCCGACATCACCGAGGAGGTGACATTCACCCGAGACCCAGGGAAGAACACTGCAGGCAGAGGGAACACCCAGCGCTCACCAGTCCCGGGGGCCAGACAATGAGGGGATAAAAGTGAGGAGAACGGAGATGCTGGAGAGATGGGTTCCAAGTCCTTCAGACGTTTCCCCAAAAAGGTTCAAGATCAAAGGCAATCGATTTGAAAGAACTTGCAAGCAACCGGCCGTGGGCACGCGTTCCCAGGACAGCGGAGGCAGTCCTTCCTGTTCTGCTGGCGCACTGGGACAACTCTTGGAACCCTGAGAATGCCATGGGAGTGCTTCAGAGCCTGGCTGCCCGGGTTCAAGACCGTGGTCCTGTGACTCCCGCCCTCTGTACCTCAGTTTCCTCACCTGAAAGTAAAGATCGTGCTGGGATGTACCTGCCAGGGTTGCTCTGAAGACTGAATGAGTTCGTATTGCCAAGTAGTTAGAACAGCATCTGGCACATGGGTCAAGCCTGGTGGCAATCGCTGCTGGAAGTCATGAGCAAAGCCCCGATCTTTGGACACAGCCATAGTTTCATTATTTAAAAAAAAAAAAAAGCCAAAGTCACTGATTAAAGGAGGCTATTGAACTGCCAGAGCGGCACCTATGGCTGGCAGGGAGGTGAGGCTGGGTGAGGGGCACCTGGGTTGTTTCTGGGGCCAGGCTGGGTCACATGCTCATTCCTGAGCCAGTCACCAAGGCCATGGACTGCTGGGAGGGGCTGGCCCTGGGCAACATGGCCACGCCCCCAAGCGAGGGGGTGGAGTCATCCTCGCCAATCAGCATGAAGGATAGTGAAGGAGAGGCGGACCCTCAAAAGAAACCAGGCAGGTGGGACTAGAGGTGGGGGTGGGTGCTGGGCCGAAAACCACCTTACTCGCGTGTTTCTATTGCAACGTTGGTCCTAGATCTGTGAGCAAAGGCTGGAGTTCTTAGCCAGGAAGGGAGCCTATTCACTGGACTCTGAAATCAGCATTGGAATTTCTCAAGTGTGACGGTCTTGAAGGACACTCCCTCTTTTGTGCCTCCCCCCCCCAAGTCTTCAGGCCAAGATGAGAGATTCCAAGCAAGGAAGAACTTTCTAACAGTTAACACTGTCCTTACTAAAACAGGCCGCCTTATAAAGAAGGGAGTTCTGTCCTTCCCAATGTTAAATTAGAGTTTTCAGAGCTATCGTAGGAGGGTTTGGCATCTTACGGGAGGCTCCTGAAGTGTTTTCCAAACACCTCTTGCAGTTTTATCTTTTTCCCTGTGCACCATCTGTACTATGACTTCTTAAATATTTTTATTTGGATGCATTTATGTAGTTTACTCTTATACATGTATTTTAAAGAATTATATAGTTGTCAGGGCCTGGGGTAGAGGAGAATGGGCAATCACCGTTTAATGGGTACGAAGTTTCAGGGTCAGTTGAAGTTAGCTGAAATAGAGTTGACCCAGGAGTTTCCATTAGTTTCAGGTGTACAACCTAGAGATTCCACTAGTCTAGGTGGGTGTGCTGTGCTCACTGCAGCGGTAGCTCCCATCTGTCCCCTGACCTTGTCATCACAATACCACCTACTGTAGTCCCTGTGCTGTGCCTTTTGTCCCCAAAACATATTCCAAAGTCTTAATTTTAAAAGTTGAAATGTTTTGGAAATGCATGGGGTGATCATTGCACAACAATGTGAATGTACTTAGGTTCAAAGGTTTAAATGGCAAATTTAACATATGTATATTTTGAACCACAATAAAAAATATGTTTAACTCAAAAAGAGAAAAATAGAAAGATACACACACACATCACCATCATAAAATGGAACACCAGTATCATGTCCCCACACAGAATAAAATACTGAAAATCAAAGCAATTAAAACAAAAACATTTATGTTAAATTCAAGCCTAATACTGTGACCTGTGGAGGGCTCTGAGGCCAAGGCTTTGATCTCTTATCTTTCAAATGAATATTTGCAAGAACTATAAAGTTGATTAAAACATATTAATACTCAACTTTGACAATCCTTTTTTGACAAAAATCAACAAAAGTGAAGGGGAATGGAGCCAGAAAGAGCCTCTTCTTGGTGCAGAGGCTGTGTTATTCTAGGGCAATTTCTACATAACCCCTGGAGTCATCTGGGGATCCCCCAGTTTTTGGACGTCTTCCCTCACTTTCCGAGGAGGAGCTCGGGGAGAAGCGCTGGTGTTGGGAAAACTAAGAAGGCAGGGTGGGGAGTTTTTTCCCCCTCCCTTCCCTTCCTCCTTAAACCAAATAGCTCAGTGCTGATGTTTCCATGGTGGACATTTCCATAGACTTTGGGTTTTATTGGATAAAAAAGATTTGTTGCCTTAAAAAATATGTTTGGAAACTTGGTCTAGATCTGGGATGGTGCTTTCAACTTTAAGATTCCAGGATTCATCTTAATTATGATCGTTCTCAAACCAAACATGTCCATTTCCTTCTTTAGAAAAACATTTTTTTTTTTTTTTTTTTGCTGCGTTGTGTTTTTCAGACCAGGTTTCCCTGCCCCCAAACCCACTTCCTTTTCTCCTTGTCTTTAATCCTATTTCCTTTGGAGAGCCCCCCCTTCCCTACCCTCTGTTCCTATAGCTTGGCAAAGTCCAGGACTGTGCCAATCAGAAATCTATATCCTGTGACCACATGAGCATTGAGAAAAGTCAATATACTCGGCTATCAGCAAGAGTAACTGCAAAAGTGCTCTCTTTCCCTTGGTGTTGCTGAGACGTGAGGTGTTGAGCTGGAGGAGACAGCCACCTTAGTCCAGGTGTACAAGGTCTGCCTAGAATGCAGCCAGGTGGAGGAAAGATGGAGAAAGAGAGCCACATGATGACATCCTCTGAGTCCCTGGATCTAGCCATGCCTGAAGCAAAAATGGGCACCCTACTTCAGATCTGTGACCCAATAAAATCCTTGGTGTAGGGAATCCAGCCTGAGTTGGCACTCCTGTCACGAGCAACCAAAGAATCCTGACTGGTACAAGACTTTCTTTCTCACAAAACCTCTCTCAAAGTCACTTGTTGATTACTACATGCTTCGTAAACAGTTACAAGACATCAGACTGGGAAAGGATTCCACTTTAAGACCTTTCGTGGGTAGATTTTTTTTCTCTAGAATCCAAAGAAATAGACCAGAGACTGTCCCGTGTTAATGTCCTGACATCGGGCACTTTCTCTTGTTACTTCGAAATGACCTAATGCAAAAGCTTCTCTGTGCTTCTCTGTAAGACACACAAAGGGTGGGTGCTCCGGGCTGCCCAGGGTCTGAGGCCCGTTCCTAGCTCAGCTCTGCCCTTTCACAAAACACTGGTCATTTGTCTCTGAAGATGTGATTCCATTGCTCACACATCTGGCTGCTGCTTCCAAAAACAATATTTTACTTTTGGCTTAAGAGCACATCTCAACATAAACATCTAAGCTCCCGAGTGTTGCTCTAACAGCTTGACAACTCGGTAGGTGTGGAGCTGGCTGCCGGCCAGTCCAAATCTTTCTGCTTCTTTCTTTTAATATAAACAGGGCCTTTGAAGAACTGTGGATTCATTGAATGAACAAATGAACTTGTTTACATAAAACATGCAGGGGAAATTTTCCACTGTGCTTCAGCATGTAATTTCAGTCTGTTTTCTGATGGGCCAGCCCATTATGGAGCTGTTTTCCTAGACAAGGATGCCGTCCTCCATATGTTGGCCGAAGTAGTCATGCCAGCCAGCAAATGCAAGATTTGGTGAAGGGAGGAGGAGAGGAACACTATAGAGTTCTGCTCTGTTGGTTCATGAGGAATGGACTCTTGAGTTTGGACGACTCCTTCCCAGATATATGAAATAAGAAATAGAAATGGGTTGAGAGCACAGTGCAGGACCTTTTATTGGAAGGAAGGCAGAGGTCTTCTGGGCAACTCTTCTGACCTCCCATCCCAACGGTGCACCGTGAATCTAGTGATTTACATTAATTTGTAGAAGGTAAAGTGAGCACGATGGTCACTCAGGACAGGTATTGGGTGAGATGACTAATGGCAGTTTTATGTTATTTAGGGAAAATAAAGGTTGCTTTTTACGGGCTCTTGCACGGAATCCTATGACTCAGCGTGGTTAATGAAGAGGCCCTTCCCATCACTCTACTTGCTGATGACAAATCACTCAAGGGGAGGCCAAGAGGTTTCAGAAAACAGTTTGTGTGCAGATGTGAAATCCGCAGGTGAAAGGTGCCGATGGAGAAGGAACAGAGAAGGTTCAAGAGCCATGTGGGCTTGGGATGGCATTGGGGGTGAGGGTGGCATGGAGAAGTGGGGTGGCAGTTTGGTGGCCATAGAAATATGCCCTCGGATAGGCACCAGGGTGTCTGTGAGAATGAAACAACCTCACCCATTGGTGATCGCTCAGCTTGAAGTCGGAAACCCTCCTGCACCCCTCCCCTATTGTTAGGAATGATTACTTTTTAGCTTAGGCTGATAGTGAGCTGGTTTGGTCAGAGATGGGAATCAGTAAAGCCTACTTATAAAATAAATAAATATGCCCTCCTACATGGGGGTAAGTGTTATCATCATTTCTTTTGACTGGCTCATAAACTCATGCCTCTGCGGTGGTACCTTCTGAGACATCAAAATGAAATCCTAGTGTTTTTTGTTTTTCTTTAATGTGCCAGTATTTCAGCTCAAAGCCCAGGTATGTTCCTCCAGCCAGCCAGATAAGAACAGCAATGTTCATAATCCCAGTACGAGCCAATGCTTGTGGGCCAAGCACTGTTCTTAGTACTTCACGTGCTGTCTCTCCTGTTGTCATTACAACTATATGAGATTGGACCATCATTGATCCTATTTTGCAGAGGAGGAAACTGAGGCACAAGCAGATTAAGACCCTGGCCCTAGCGGATGCGTCTGATGGAGACTAGAGCCAGGGTTTGAATGTTGGTGGATGGTAAGGGTCTAGGTAAGAGTGAGAAAACAAAACACAACAAAAAACCAAGAGGGTGAGCCAAGAGTTCAAGTCTTTGTGGAATGAAGGAGGGTATGAGGTATTTCCAGAAGAGGGAGTGGAGAGTGTTGGTTGGGTGGTGTAGACATGAGGCAGGAGATTCAAGCACGGCCTACTTTTGAAGTCAGAAGGAAAGTGGCACCTTCAGGACCAGGGACACAAGGAGGGCCCTGACCCTTCCTCTTGGCCTGGGGCTCCTGAACCATGAGGAAAACAAAGGACGAAAACCAAAAGCCTCCATTTGAGAGATAAAGTCAGGTTCAGATTAAGGCTGGTCTGCGATGGAGGGTTGGGAGAGCCGTTTGAAGGTAGTGGCAAAGGAGGGGAGAGTTGATTAAGCATTTGCTTCAAAGGCTTTAGGAGGCAGAGAGGAGTAAGTGGTGGTGGGGGGAGGTGGTGGGAGGACGGGGAGTGGGGAGGATGGGAGACAAACGTTAGGAGAGAAAGTGAAAAAAAAACTTGTTGACAGGGAAAAAAGAACCAACATACAGATAAAAGGAATCCCTGAAGGAAGAACAGTGGCAACAAATCCTTTATTATTTGTTCACTAACAAATACTTAATAAAAACTATAATTTAAGAAAATTTTCCTAAAGCTAAAGAAAAAGGATTTGAATCTATTTCTGGAGAGACCAGTCTGTATCCCAAGAAGACTGAGCTGTAATGACCAACATGGAGTTCAAGCAGAATCACTGGACTTTAAAGAAAACGAAAAAGTAAATCTTTGGGACGTGGGATTTCCGCATCCAGAGGGGAGTGGACAGACTTCTGGCCTGGCCGGGGCGCCTGACTTAAATTATTTCATCGTGACTTGGCCTCTTTGACTTTTTTGCTTTCATCTTTGCTTCTATCATGTGGCTTTGGGGCAGGCACATGTTCTCCATAGGGTACCTCCCAGAATTTCTCAGCTTATGCTATCGCGACACAAATTTCAGCGTAAGAAGATGTCTCTCTAATGATTTCAGTGACAGTGTAAGGACTGCATCCGAGCGGACCAGCTTGGAGCAAATCCAGGTGGCCAGTGTATCTGCTGCTCTGATTGGCCTGGGTCACCTGCTCACCCCTGGAACCAGCGCAGGGCACCCCTGGGCAGAGAGGGACAGAGGGATGTTTCCCCAAGAGCAATACACATTCTGTCCTCAGAAGAGGGTGAAATCGAAAAAGCTCAGGTCAAATAACTGCTCACCAATATTCTTAATCTGGTCTTTCCTGCTCCTGGGTCTCAGCCCATAACCTAGAGGAGGCACCACGGCTGGCGTTGGGACGACAGGATGGGCTAGTACAGAAATGGGTTGGAGATATGACTCCACCCTCCACCCCATTCTCCACCATAGAGAACTGATCTGGCATTTGTCTTTGCTTCCAGGGAGGCGACATCCTGGTTGGTGACCACATGAACGTGGCAGGACAGTGACGTGCCCTGATTCCACCAGGAGAGGACGGGGAACTCTGTGTTTGAGACCCTCACTGATCCTGCCCCATGTGTCTGTTCGTTTGGCCGGTCCCAACTGATAACCTTTATATGAAGACTATTAAGGACAGTGAGTTCTGTGAGTCATTCTTGTAAATCACTGAGCTCAAGCGAGTCAGGGAGACCCCTTGGATTTGTGGCCAGTTGATCAGAAGTGTGGGCGCCCCAGGCACCCCCAAACCTTCAGCTGGCGTGTGAAGTGACAGCAGCTTGCTGGGGACAGTGCCCTGAGCCTGTGGAGTTGGCATTATCTCGAGAAGTTTCCTACCGCCCCTTCCTCGCGAGTTTCCCAGGGAATTTCCGATTAGTCCTGGGAAACAATCCCCAGCCTTGACGATCGCACTATTGGACCCTTAATTGGTCTCCCTGGAGCAACTCAAGAGGGAAAGGAGCACGGCCAAGGTCAAGCTCAGATCTGTCCACTCCCAGGACAGAACCAAGCCTTTTGGCACTCGGAAGAGCTCACAGTGGCCACCAGATTCCAGCTGTCCCTCTCCCACCTGGCTACAGAGCAGCGTGATGGATTGGGGTGGGGGGAGCTGCACCCATCACCAGGCTACCTAGCCGGAAACGGGAGGAAGATGATGGTGGGAGGGGGACGAAGGAGCCTGCATGAGCCACTCAGCCTCCCCCTGGGGTAGATGAGAACAACTGCCCAAGCACACGGGGTTCCTCCCGAAACCGGGGACCCTCACACCCTTGTACCGGTCACCGGATCTCAGGGCTAGCGCTGACTTTCATATTCTCTGCCTACCTCTCTTACCTCTCCTCGCTCGCTCCTTGTTTGTTTCTTGGGCCTTGTGTCACATTCGGGGTGGTGGGGAGCAAACACCCATCCGGTCTGTCAGGATCACGAAGGTATTGGGATTCACAACCGAAGGGCGATTCTGGGATAAGAAGTACGCACCTGACCCCGCCTTTCCTTACACTCTATCTTTTTAAAATCTGAGCGCGGCACATAAGGTGGATGAGGATACTGGGTCCCTGAACGTCCCTTGGGTAATTGTGGTGTGGGCTGTTCCTCTCGCCATGGGCGTAAGAAAGAACCGTACTGACCTATTTACTCGTACCCGAACCCGTGCATGGGTCACTGTAACTAATATATAGCAAGCACATGAACCAAAACACTGGCAACTTTGTCCCAGCCATTCCTTTAAATGGGACCTCTTCCAATCACCCTCAAGGCCAACATCATTAGCAAACCCTTTTCCATTTAGCGGCTAAACGGCAGGGCTGTGGAGATGCTGCTGACCCATGTTTGCCTTTATGGGATGGAAACCTGCTTGGCTCTACCTCCAGTAAGTTCAGCTCCAAAATATTTGCTCTTCAACGGGTTAATTGTTCTCCTCCGACCACACCGAAGCTGGCAGCAAGGGATGGACAGTGAGGCTTCACACTCATTTTCCCAGGGAAGAAGGTAATTCATCCCCATGCAGCCGCTGGCTGGGATGCCAGGCGGGGGCCTGGTGAGGAACGAGCCAGACCGGGGCGGGGACACCATGAGGGAGCCGGAGCCACGGAGAAGACCCTGCGTTGGCCCAGGGCAGAAGAGAGAGTGAGAAATGTCCTGGCTTCTGCCTCTCCCCCAAATCTCCTGTCCCCCAACGGAGCTTACAGTTTGGCCCAATCTGGCCCGATGTGACCAGGGAGTCTAGGGAAGCAGAGCTTCCTCTGTGACACAGCAGAGCAGGACGAGGGCAGACAGAGGAGGGGCTAAGAACGAACAAGAGTGTGACTGGCCCAGAGAGAGCAGGAGACCGGGCCTTCCTAGAAGATGGGCTTTGCCGGTGGTCTCACAATACGCATTTGTGTCCTGCTGTCTGATACAATTCTCCCTCGAGACCTACAGGTTCACTTCTTAGAAGAAGCTGTATTTTTGCCCAGTTACGCTGGACTCTGGGCAGTGTTGGTAGATAGCAGATATAAAGTCAGGTGTGTTACGCAGGAAGTGACAGAATTCCAACTCACGCTGACTCCGGCTACCAGTGGTGACCTAGGGGGTCAAGGAGAAGAAAAGTCCACGGAGATCTCATTTAAGACACAGACAGACCCAGGGGCTTTGACCGTGTGTTTAGAAAATCCTTCCCCTCTTGGCTTCCCTCAGTAGGGGCATCACTGTCTCGCTGTCTGGCAGCTCTGTCCTTGAACTGGCCAAGGGGACCCCAATGCCTCTGGGCTGAAATTCTGCCAGAGGAGCAACTCCAGGACAAGGAGCGACACCCCTCACGCAGGGACAACCCGGGCCTTGCGTTCATCCAGGAACCAGTCCACGGGCCAAGACAAATGGGAGAAATGGGGCAGCTGGACCCACCTCACGTGCTGGATCCTTCCTATTTAATCAAACCTCCCGAATGGAAAAGGAGCAAGAGTTTCTGATGATAAAGCAAATCCCTCCTCCTCCCCGTGCCCCATCAGTTCACGTTCTCTGGCATCACCCTCCTTTTCCAGAAGAAATAAAGGGGCAAACTCAAACCAAGAAGGCAGGAGTTTCCAGCAGTGCCCAGGTTCTGGGGAGAACTGGAGAGAATCCCCCACCCCAGCCAGAATCTTGCCAGGTAGTTACTAGGGAACAACAGTTACTTGTTCCCTTGTTCGAAAGGGAAGACATGGGTTTTAGGAGGGAAGTTGCAAGTCTCTCTCTGTGTGTGTCTCTCTCTGTCTCTCTCTCCTTCTTCCCCCTGCCATCCCCACTTCCCTGAAGTGGGAGCCTAGAGTCTCCCAAAAAATCCAAATTAGGACCCTGAGCTCATCCTGTCCCATCCTCTCCCCACCAGGAACACAGGCTTTCTGGGCAGCCTCTGACCACTGCAGCCTGGACAGAGAAGAGCTCACAAAGACTGGTCCTTTATGGCCCAGAGGGCAGGTGCAGCTCGCCAGCCGCCCTCCCCACTATGCATAAGGATTCCCTTGTACACAGACTCCCTTGTACACAGGGGGCGGGATGGGATGGCGCAGACTGTGGTTCTCTGCTCCTTCTTTAGCCTCTCATGTTTCTGCTGTGCTCCAGTCCATGTGCTTTGCCCTGATTCTCTCCTCCGCTCTCTCCTGCTGCTCTCAATAAATCTTTGGGTCCCACAATGAATATTTCTTAAGCACCTACTATCAGCTCTGGGTAGGGCTAGACTGAGGCTAGACGGAGAATCCACCATCTGCTCAGGAAAATGTATAATTAAGATACAGCTCGATGATATCACAGGGACAAGAGGCTCTGAGGAGTCTCCAGAGAGAAACACTCTTCTCCTGCTTCAGATGCTTTGGGAGCAATGAATGGAGACAGATGTGACAGATGGGTCCTGAGGTTTATGTAGGAGTTCGCAGGCTGCTCTTGGGATACACTTCTACTGGATCTTCCCTTTCTCATCTTTCCCTGAAAAAAAAAAAAAAAACAGTATAACATTATGGTTAGAAGCACGGACTCAGGAGATAGACTCTCATTTCTGTTCCTGCTCCACTCCCCGCAGTCCCTAGATGGTCTTTGGCAAACGACATCAGGGAAATGACTTTACCTCTTTCTAGCCTCGGTATCCTCACTTACACAGGGATGATAATAGCAGTACCCATCTTATAAGGTGGTTGTCAGGGGAATTCACTGCCATTGTCCGATGACCCTTCAATCTAGGGTAGCCAGACTTTGGTTTGCCTCGGACTGGGGGGTTCCCCAGCAGGCAGGACTTCCAGTACTAAACCTGGCATAATCCCAGGCCCACAGGAGTAAGTGATTACTAAATCTCAGAGGCCACTGTAATAGAAGATGTTTCTTCAGCTCTCACTGGTTTTGGGGGGCTGCCCTCCACGCAGTGACTCTTGGACCCAGGCTCCTACCTTTGGACTCCTCCCAAACAGGATGTTGGCTTGGAGATTTCTCTGGGCCAGCCGCAGGCGACTGCTCAAATCCAAGTCCTATGGCAGCACCTCACTGCAAGGGAGGCTGGGAAAGGAAGATTTTCTTTTTGACCAGGAAGGAGGGAACCCAATGGAGGACCTGCCTGTCTAACCTAGAGAGTGAGTGGAGGGACATAAAGGAGTGAGGGCAGGGAGAAGCTGGTGGGACTGGGGTGCACTGTTACTGGCGGTCTTCTCCTCACTCAAAATGCTTGTCCTCACGGTCACCTCCCCAGAGAGGCCATCCCTGACCAGCCGAGCGAAACAACCCCTCCACTCCTGCTCTCTGCTGACCCCAACCTTGGTCGTCCGGACAGCGTGAATTTCTTACTTAACTCCTGTTTTTCTGTTCACTACCTCATCCCTCCCCAACCAGAAGCCAAGTGCTGAGAGCCCAAGCCTTGGACGTCTCTTACTCCATCTGCCGATGGAAGCAGGGTCTAGAGGGGTCTGGGCCTTTGATACAGAAGCCTGTCTTTCTGGGATCAGGCAGTCTGTCCCGTGTCCCCCAGTCCTCAGTCTCCTTGACCCCTGGCCCCACCTGTCCTTCCTGCCTGGGTCAGACGTTCCGCCCCCATGTTCCTGGGGTTCTTGGCTCCTTCCTTCACCACCCACCGCCTCAGCCTGCCCCACCCACTCCAGCCCTTTCTTCCCGCCCGCACCCCACACCCCTTCTTTGAAGAGAGAGGTTTGTTTTGCTACAAGTGTAATTAACACACATTCGGTAAACACCTTATGCCACAAACTGTAGCAAGCTCCTCGTTATTAGACTCTGCAGATGGCTTCTGGGTACAAAATATTTATGAATCTTGTTTCAGTGGCATATCGCCCAAGAGGCAAGAGTAACGTGGATGGGAGTGACATTTCTCCCAGCCTGCACCCTTCTCTGCTGCCTCGGGGGTTGTCAGTCCTGTCCCTCTCCCGTCTAGAAGGTCCCCGGGGTTTGGGATGAGGCTGGTGCAGGGCCCTCCCCGGGGACCCAGTCACAGGGCTCTGTTGGGACTCATAACCAGAAAATGAGGGAAGAGTCTGGGAGGCCGCCTGTAAAGGGAGGCGAGGAAAAGGAGATGTATCTGGAGGGATGGGGCTGTGCCGAGGGAGGGCGTGGGGCAGCCTTGCTGGGCTATGTGCCTGGAGATAAATCAAGGAATCATCCGGTGTAGTTCATAGACTCTGAGAAGTGGAGGAGTCCAGGCCTCCTGCCAGCCTCCCTTTTTGTTTGAGAGCTGGTGGGGATGGCCACACAGCTTGTGGGAGGCAGAGCTGGGACTGGGACGCAGCCCTGGAGAGCCGTGGGACCAGCCCTGGGGACCCGCACTGGGGGCACGGTTAACCTACAAGACTCCATCTGTGTACATTCAGCCCAAAGGAAGACACACAGAAAGGTAGAAAGATCTACAGAGAGAAAGCAAAGTAACCATTTAAAATGTGAACAGCACACATGACTTTTTTTGTACCATTAACACGGGGGTTAAGATCATGGACGCTGAAGCCAGACCATCTGGGTTCAAATCCCCAGACATCTTTTCCCTAATTTTCTCCAACTGAGAAATGGGGGGAATAACAGAACCTAATCATTAAATAGATTTATATGTGTAAAATATTTGGAAAACCTCTTGGCACATGTTAAGATGCTCAGTATTATACAATTGTTGCTATCATGGCTAAAATCAGTAACCTGGGCCCTGAAACAGGAGGCTATGAGAACATGCCCATCTCGTTCTTCTGTGATTCGGGCCATGGGCATCTTGCTCACCTCTTTTAAATACGATTCTAGTTTTAAAATATATAAGAATATGTCTTCAACAGGATCCCCCAATACAAGCAACGGCATGGGTATTAAAAAATTCATGCCTACTGTAGCTTATGGATAATCTGGGTGTGTTCAGGGTGTTTTAACTATTCCTGGTCTCTGCCCTATCTTTGGTCTTTTGTCAGATACCTGGATCCCTCCCCAAGACCCTCTCCTTCAGACTCTACTCCTGCTGTGAGCGCCTGAGTAACTCCAGCCCCAGCCCCAGTGGTGGGGTCTCAGGAATGAGGAAGGGGAGAGCACAGGGGCAGTGTTTAGGAGACATGGCTCTTTTCTGGAAGCAGCTGGAATGGGGCTGGGTTCCCAGTGGCACTCTGAGCAACCTCGAGCTGAAGGACAGTTGTGGCCTCCGGTCACCTTTCTGTGATTGTCCAGTGGCCTCTCCTTTCTCCCTCAGTCACTCCTCATGTCCCATTCAGAGAAGCCGAGCCACCGCCGACCAAGGGTGCTGGGGACGTGGACTCTGTGCTTTCTTGGGGCTTGTCCGGAAGGGCCTGCGGGCACTAAAGCCTCAGTCTGTATCTGCCTCCACCTGCCTCCCTTCCCTTCTCTGCTCACCCCTCTGCCTGGGTCTGCCCTGTGGAAAGAAGGTGGCTGCACTTTCAACCTCTGTGTTCTAGAGATCCCAGACTAACACGCACCTTCTGGTTCACCTGCTTCCTGGGATCCGCAGCAAATCTCAGGGACCAAGCTTGTTCCCTAGATCTGCCCACGTTTCTCTCTGATGATTCTTAGAAACTGTGAATGATGCCAGCCACGCAGATCGGCAACCTGGCTTGCGTATGGCTGGCCTTGGTAAAGACCCAGATGGCATGTGACCAGCAACACCCGGGATGCTGTGAGACCCAGTCGCATAGCCCGCTCCTGGACCGGCTTACTAAATCGTCCTGAAGTTACGGGATAGCCCAGAAACGAGCACCACTCCTCTCTGTCTTCTCTCCAGTCGTGGTCTTTGAGTCTGTGGGGATCCCTCCACCCCTCCCGATGAGTGGATGTGGAGCCCCGACCTACTCCCCAAAGCCGGGGTGACAGACGAGCTCCCTGCACTTAAGAAGAAGAATAGTGCGTGTTTCTGGGACTGAACCCTCAGTTTTATTTCGGAAGTTGTCTCAGGCCCTGCTGGCTCCCAGGGGGCACTCCGTCTTCTGGATGGCTTGGGGCACAATGAGGATTATCTTCTAAAGATGGTGTGAAAGGTAAAAATGGTGCACGGTAAAAATTGCCCTCCAAACGCCTTCACTGTGTGCAGAGCCTGGTCAGCGCTGGGACAGGCTCAGAAGGGCCCCGTGTTTGGGGGTTAATGTTCTGCAGACATCGTCCTGACATTCTTTGTAACTTGATCTTTGAACTTGTGTTTGTGAGTGAAGACCAATGGCACAGTGGAGTGTGCTTAGAGCCTTAGCTTATGGACAGCCCCGACTCCTCGCCTCCTGGGCGGGGCCTTAAGCTGTGCCCTCTCCATCCCCTGGTGCCTCCGGCGCAACACACAGCCTTCCTCTTCTGGACCCCCACTCCATGACCATTGCTGTCCGGGGGTGACCCAGTGTGGGAGAGCTAGGGTGACACACGCCCTTCACGGCATCACTGGTGACTGGGAGGGGCTTGGGCCATCCCCAGCCCAAGCTGGCAGCTAGAATTTCCCTAGATCTTTCCAGCTAATGAAAAAAATTTATTTATTTAATTTTTTTTTTTTTTTTACCTTAAGCCATTTTGAATCGGTCTAGAGCCTCAAACCAAAAGATTCTTACGGACTCTTTAGATAGCCAGAGCTCTGCCCACAGCTCCCCACCCCCAACACAAAAATCTGATTCTAGGAAATGATAGTTCTTCCAATTAGGTGGCAACAGCTGATAAGCTTTTGTGTGTTACTGGGTCAAGAGCATGGCTAGGAATGCAGAAAGTCAGAGAGAGGGATCTTAAAGATGTCTTGGGGGGGGTTGGCCTCTTTTTTCTATATCAACAAATTGATACTCAGAGAGGGCAAGGTCTTCCCCAGGGTCACACAGCAGGCTTGGTGCTCTGGCTCCGGTTCCCATCTGGCTACAGAGTTGCCTCCAACACACCCTGGCCCCTCCCCCTGATTCCAATATGACCCTCTGTTGTTCTCTCTCTCTGTGTTTCTCTCTCCATCTCTGCCTCTCCCTGTCTCCATCTCTCTGTTGGTCTGTCTGTCTCTCTCCTTCAAGTATACCATCACATGCTGTATGGACAAGCACAGTGTGTGTATCCACACAATGCATAGTCTCAGGCCCTAACAAAAGGAAGAAGTACTGAGCCACGGCAAACTATGTGCTAGGAACGCAGTAGTCACAACTAGTCCGATCGCACATGATTCCATTTACATGAAATGTCCAGAAGAGGAGGGGTACCTGGGTGGCTGAGTCATTAAGCAGCTGCCTTCAGCTCAGGTCATGATCCCAGGGTCCTGGGATCAAACTCCGCATCGGGCTCCCTACTCAGTGGGAAGCCTGGTTCTCCCTCTCCCACTCCCCCTCTTTGTGTTCCCTCTCTTGCTGTGTCTGTCTGTCAAATAAATAAAATCTCAAAAAAGAAAAAAAAAAAAGAAAGAAAGAAAGAAAGAGGTGCAGCCACAGATGCAGAGGTAGAGTAGGGGTTGCCTGGGGCTGGGAGGAGGGAAGGATGGGAAGTGGCCGCTAACGGATACAGGGCTTTCTTAGGGAATGATGAAAACATTCTAGAATTAGATAGCGATGATGATCTTCGAATCTACCCAATGTATTAGCTCTTTCATAGTAAAGATTCTCGAGGACCAACCTGGAACTTATTTGATCAAATCACAAGGTTCCAAATGAATTGAAAAGAGACCAATTCTGGAGGAGACAGACGCAATGCTGTTTCTCAGACTCCTCACCCTGTCTTGAGGACAGTGGATTCCTCTCAACTACACATTCCCTGCGGGCCATTCTGGACCATTCCATCCGTGCATGCCCCTCCGCCGGAAGCAGAGGCGGCCGACAGGCTCAGGCCATGCTGCACACTCAAACCCGGCTCACTGCGCCCGGAACCAGCGTGGATCAGAGCCCCAGACTCTGCTTTTTCCAGTCTGTTCCATCCCCCACTCTGCTCTACGTCTGGAGTCTCACTGGGCTGAATGCAGTTCTGCCCTTGAGAGATACACAATTCTTCCTCCACGCCACCAGGCCCTAAAGGCGGTGGATGCCTTATTCTGGAACTCAGCTAAGAACAGTGATGCCTCGTGCCAGTGCTCAGAGAAGCGCTCTGCTAGACTCACCGAGAAATGGTGCCGTCTGGAAATACCGAGCTCCATGGGCGACTTGGACGCTGCACCATTTCTATCTTGTATACCATCCTCGGAACACAGTCCCATCTGTGCCCTGGGCAGTGCAGAGCGAGGGGTGGGAGCCCAATGACTCCACTTCTGGCTAGGAAACTGAGGCACAAGGAGGTTTCTCTTAGAATTCTGAGTCACTGCCACTGAGCTGGGCAGCCTGTGGGCTGGCCTCAAGGGTGGAAAGGAGCCATGTCCAGGTGTCAAGGGTCTCCACTCCTGCCTCAGGATGCTCCTCTTGGGTCCTGGCCTCCTCCAGCAAAGAGCTAGCCTCCACCAAGGGCATGACCCTGAGTGACAATGTCACGCTGCCATGGTGCCCAGTATGGAGCGATCAGACCCTGTCCCCGAGGATGGGGACCACGTAAGCTGGCGAGAGCCCTCCAGCAAGCAGTCTGGCGTTATCTCGTGGAGCTGAAGTTGCAAAGACCCCCCGGCTCTGCTGGTGTATCCCCAACGGCAATGGATTGCACGAGCGCAGCCGGATGCACGTCCAAGGACATCTCGCACTGGGAATAGCCTGGGTATTATGGTAAGACCCAGGCGTCCATCCACAGGGGAAAGGATGGACACCATGGGCGGCACTCACCCGCGGGTCCACCATCAAGAGCGAAGGGGGGTTTGAACTTACATCCATCACGCCGCTGAGCACGAGAAGCCAGACGCAAAAGAATACATGATGAATTATCCCACGCACTTCGCGTCCCAAATCAGGCCACGCGCGACGGTAGTGTGTGTTGGGGCAAACAGGCTCAGTCTGTGTAAAAGCGGGAGGAGGACAAGGAAGCCAGCGTCCCAAGTCACAACAGTGATGACCTTGAAGACGGGAGGAGGCTGCGTTTGGGCCGGGACATGGGGAAGTGTCTGGGAACATCTACACCTGAACATGGCAGTGGGAGGGGCACCTGGGTGTGCGCCTGGTCATAACCTGTTAATGATAATAAATATGTACTATGAGCTCGTCAGGCTGTGTGTTGTGTTTCACAACTTTTAAATAAAAACGTAAGCGCTTGTGGCTCTACCAACTCATTGGCAGAGTCTCCTCTACGGTGATTCCTAATTTCCCTTGAGCACTTAGCATCAGCACCCCAGGCTCAAACTTCACTCAGGATCAAGTGGCTTTGTCCCACTTTGTCAGTCACCGTGGGCTTCTCTCAGTCCCCGGCATGGCACCCGACAGCCCTGTGGTTGGCGGAGAGAAACACGTTCGGTCTGTACCCAGCAGCCCTGGCAGAAGGGCTGGAGAGGGCTGGCAGACAGAGGGAGCGGGTCCTCCAGTTTTTCCAGGGATCCCCAACACCCGGAGCCGGCTCCCCAGCGTCAGCACTTGAATGCAGTGTTTTCTGGTTTGTAGACAAAAATGCAAGGTGATGAAAACTAGCCCAGAAGCCTCGGGAATGCTGCGTTCCCGCAGCTCCTCCTTGAAACCTGCTCTCAGAGGCGCCCCTGGAGCCCGCAGCCTGTCTCCGCCACCACCAGGAAGGGGAAACAACACCGTTTTCTTCTCAGTGTCCAATGATGCGCCAGGCCCTCCCTCCCCAGAGGAAAGCGCTGTCTGTTTGGACTTGCAGGGCTTTGGAGTTTCACATTGTTGACTTAGTTATTTGCATTTCTTTTGGGCCTGAGGTTGAAAGCAGGGTCTGTTCCTATGGATGGCTTGAGGTCTGGGCGGCTGTGCTGTTGAAAGAGAACTTGGCATCCCAGCCCTGCAGGGGCAACCGCAGCGTGGGGGTTGCTGCTTTGGGGTGAGCCTTTCTCCATTTCTGGTTGGCGGCCACCTTCTTCTTGGTTTGCTTTCACCTGCTTCTTCCCAGTCTCTTGTTGGGTGAGGATCAGAAGCCTGAAGAAACAGAAGAAGCATTAGCTGACCTCGTGGGGGGACCCCTATGTGCCGAGCACCACTGTGTCTAATCCCCACACTTCCCTCCGTGGGAGATGTCCTTACTGTCATGTTCATTTTATAGATGAGGACGCTGCGGCACAGAGAGACCAAGCAACTTGTCCAAGGTCACACAGCTACTTCCTGGCTGAGTAGGGATTTGAACCCTGGTGGTGGGGCTCTAGGGCTGGGGTCTAACCACCACTCCCTTTCACTCCTCTAGGGAGATCCCATCCTAGATGGAATGGTCTTCGCATCTCAGAGTTGAGGCAAAGAGAGTAGGGGAAGGAGGTCCAGCCCCCAAGAGAGATGCTGCGGGGGGTGTATCTATAGAGTCCACTGCTGCTCGGGAGACAAGCATGCACATGGGACTTGAGCCTTTGGACAGCCAGCCCCTTCAAACGATCCTGCCTCCCAGGGTGCTTGGGACTCGTGCTCCATGGCAGGAAAGTCATGCTGGGTCTCTCCATCTGTTGCTGTTGGTGTACCGGGTGTGGCCCTGCCCCTACCTGCTTTGGAAGGAAATTGATTCTCCATGATTTTGGAGGCTTCTTGCCCACCCATGGTTTAGGGCAGATTCGGGGGCTCACCTCGCTCAAGAAAACTGCAAAAGGGCCTTGAGGCAGGAAAGACTGGTCTGTGTCTCTGGAGCCAAGTCATCTGGGTCTAGCCCTGGCTCTGTCACTTAGTAGCTGTGTGGCTTTGGGAAAGTTATGCCCTCACTCTGTGCCTCAGTTTTCTCATCTGTAAAAGGGGAAATAAGAATGGTCCCTACTCACAGGGTCATCATGACAATTAAATCCCTTAGTACGTGGGAATCGCTGAGAACACTGCTTGGCATATAGTAAACACTCAATAAATGTCAGCGAAAATGATAACAGTAGTAGTAATCACAGCTGTTGTCGCTATGGGACCTGTTCTTCCTTCTGCTGTCCAGGGCCTCTGTCAAGGTCATGCTCGGCAGCTTGGCTGGGCAGCAGAAACACGCGTCCATGCTCTTGTCCTAACTTCCTGCTAACCCCAGACAGAGCCGTCCCCCTAAGGTCCTGACCCACATGGGCCCTGGGTCCCTCTCTTTAGCATTTGTGAAGTTCCCCAAGCCTCATCCTTTCTGCCCATCTCCGGGAAACCACCTGCAAATATTTATGGAACACCTGTCATGTGTCAGGCACGGTTCTAGACTCTGGGGATCCAGCGTTGAGTCTTACCCCTGCCATCGTGGAATTTAAATTATTCTCAGAGAGATTAATACTAAGCAAAACAGACATGTAAATCAATGGAGAATACCAAGTGATGATGAAGACCAGGGAGAAGCATAAAGAGTGGGAGGAAGACTAAGAGAGGCCCGGATGGGCTTGAATGACTTGCAATTTCAAACTGGTGCATTAGGGATGACCTGACAGAGAGGGGCAGGACCTGAGGGAAGTGAAGAAGTAAGCTCTGGAGACATCTGGAGGAAAAGCTTCAGAGGCAGAGGGAACTGCAAGTACAAAAGTCCTGAGGCAGGTGTGTGCGTGGATGTTGGAGAAACAGCAAGGGCGCCAGTGTAGGGCTTTGACTTTTACATGGAGTGTGATGGGAAATCATTAGAAAATGTTGAGTTTGGGTATGACTGGGTCTGATTTATGTTTTTAAAAGGTCCCTCTGGCTCCTGGTGGGGGAATAGCGCGGAAGGATCCAGGGAGGAATCAGGGACACCAAAGAAGAGGCTACCGATGGGCTGACAGCAGCAAGCCTCAGGGTCACGGCCGTGCAGGTGGCGAGAAGCGGTCATGGCTGGCTGGGTTTCTAAGGTAGAGGGAGGGGATAGAGGTGCGTGGAAGGTACTGCATGGGCTTGCCCACCTCGGGGCTTAGGAAAGTCTCCGTGGAGAGGTTGTTGGGCCCCAACACTGAAAGAGGAGGAGGGTTCACCAGGAAACATGGGCAAAGGAGGTCAATGCAGGGAGGCCTGGACACATGTGGATCTGGGTTCTCAGGGGCTCCGCCGGCCCAGATCAAGTCTTGTGGGGACCAGGCGCCAAGCCTGCACCTCGGGCCTCTTTGCTCCTCCCTCTGTGACAGGAAGGGCTGTAGGGTGGGTCAGCCAGGCCTGTGCTTCCCACTTCTCTGCCCACCCCCCACTTCTGTTCTATTCTCCGCACTTTGCTCTGCTCTTGTCACTCCAGCCATCCCGGCCTCCCGCTCTGTTCAAGCTCTGTTCCCTCTTCAGGTAAGGAAATGGATGTCTGGGGCCAGGCAGGAGCGAGTGGGCTGTCCTGACCCAGACCCCGTCTTCTGACCACAGTGACAGGCTATTTGCTTAGCAAAGGACTTCTAAGCCACATGGAAAGATGGGGCTTGGAAAGAAATACTAGATGTCTGGATGGAAAACAAACAGATCGCACACATTAGCATCAAATCACACATACCCTTCTCCTCCTGGGGAAGGTCTCACTCATTGCTAGTCACTTTTTTTTCCTCCCAGATATACAGAGGTATAACAGACAAATAAAACTGTATATACTTAAAGTGTACAACGTGACAATTTGATATACGTAGACATTGTGATTTAATCACCCAAATCAAGTTAATGAACACGTCTATCACCACACAGTTACTTATTTTTTTTTGTTGTGATGAGAATGTTTAAGATCTACATTCATTGCAAATTTTAAGTGTAAAATGCACAATACGATGTAACTAACCGTGGCCACCAAGCCGTACAAGACATCCCACAACCTGTTCATTCTGTACATTAAAGTTTGTGTCCTTCGACCAACATGCCTCCCCGCCGTCCTCCTGCCCACTCCCCTGCCAGCTCTGGCAACCACCATTCTACTCTCTACTTCTATGAGTTTGCCTATTTTTTTAGATTCCATATATGTGTGAGATAGTGCATGAAGTATTTGTCCCTGTCTGGCTTATTCCACTTAACACAATGTCTTCCAGAGTCTTCTGCATTGTCTCAAATGACAGCATTTCCTCCTTTTGATGGCTGTATAATAGTCCATTGTCTATACATGCCACATTTTCATGATCCATCCATCCGCCGATGGACACGCTGTTTCCACGTCTTTGCTCTCGTGAATGGCGCTGCCATGCACGTGGGAGTGCAGTATGTCTTTGAGATCCTGCACGAGCCTGCCTTGAACACAGGTCCAATGCCTGTGGACCCGTCCCTCTGCCGGAGAGTGCGGGCTTTGGGCTCACAGCCCAGAAGGCCACCACGGTGGGGGTTACACTGTATGGTCTTCTATTTATGACAAATGGCACTGGTTTTAAATTTTGAAGTGCGAATACATAAGGTGATAATTATATTTAAGTAGAACGTGTGCCGATTTTTTAAAAATGACTAAATGAAATTAGAGACAGGCACAAATATCATGAAAAGCAGAAACAGAGGTGTGGATGAGGCTTGGGAAACCGTCAGGTGCTGGCTGATGTGCTGGGAAAATAGTGATAACCAACATCTGTTGAGAATTTACTAGGGACCCGGCTCTGCTCTAAGCACCTCTACGTATAACAAATAATTCACCCCTCCCCACCCAGGGACTCAGTAACGATCCCTAATGGACCAGTGGAGAAAACAAGGCACAAAGAGGCCACGGGACATGCCCACAGACACGTGACTAGGAGGTAACGAGGCTGGAAGTGTCGTTAGAGGAAAACCCCCTCCCTGACTGAGGGTCCTTGGTGGGAAGGCCCTGCCGTGATGGCCTTGGACATGTCCTGAGTCTGTGTGGGAGTTAGCCTCCCCCAGGATGGCCTTGCCTGTGCGGTGGGACGAGGGTGTCATCACTTGTGGGTGGCAGCTACAGATGGCTCTTCCAGGCAGCTCCGTGACCGCCGAGCCAGGCTTTGCTTCCTAACCCAGCATGGGTGTTACAGAGCCACTGAACGCGATTTACTGCAGCCATAGCCCAGGTGACATGGGTCGTTGCCACGGCTAATGGCATCTGCAGACCATTTCTTCTGCTCAATCAGGGCCCTACCATAGGCTGACAGGTCCCTCATGGGCTCCTGTCCCATGGCTCAGCACGTGGGTTGGAGCAGGTGCACTGGGGTGGCTCTGGGTGGTGGCCTGTCTTGAGAGCAAAGTCAGAACTTGGGGTTTGGAGCAGGAACAGAGTGGGAGGGCCCAGAAGGGAAGAGAATGGGAAGTCCTGGGCCCTGGGGACCCTTTTCAATTCATTTCCCAGAGGAACCAAAATGCCCCATACTAGCAGGGTCTCAGAAATTGCTAATCAGGTCTGCACTGGGTCTTCATGAAGTGGAGCCAGCATTTGGGTTTGCTGGATTGGGAGAGCTTCCTGGAGGAGGTGGCCTGGAAGCTTGTCCTTGAAGGAGTCACTGCTGGACTTTGGGAGAGAGGAAGATGCAGGAAAAGTATTCCCGGCACGGGTTGGGAAGAGTGGGAAAGTGTGGAGGGAAGGTCCTGGGGTGGGAGTCTGACCCCCAGCAGGAGGCAGGCGTGGAGCTCGTCACAAGCGGCTCCAATGCCAGGCAAAGAAGGTGGGAGAAATGAGGGAACTGGTTTTGTTTGTTTGTATGTTTGTTTAGTTTCAATAAATTGAATTTTAAAAAACATCAGGCTAGAGACTTTTGTCATTTTTGTTTGTTTTCCCCTTACCTGTGGAATCAACGCCACATACCTAGCTTCCACCTACCTGGCAAGTGGCCCTAGGCTGGGGGTGCCAGAGCTGGACACGGTTCCCCCAAAGGAACCTGCTGTATGATCACTACCCAGGGATGCCGGCCTGAAGTTGCTGAGTGCTTGGTCTTAGCCAGCAAAGTCAGAAATCTGGATTTTTATGTAAGGACACGAAATATGGATAGGCTGGCATTTGCAGGGGCATCTCTGATGGTTGATGATTTTGTCAGCAAGGGGTAGCTGGTGGGGGGGCGTGGGAGGAGAAACCCGGGCACAATCACACGTGATTGGGTCCAACTCCGGAGCAGACGTCCTCACGGGACTCAGAGCTGTGTCGGGGCGGCGGGGCCCATGGCTTCCTGGAGGCATCTGGTTTCCAGCAGCCTCCCAGCATGGCGCCCACACCATCTGGAACCACTTGTGGAGCCCCCGTTCCCATGTCTCTGAGAGCACAAGAGGCAGAGACTGTGTTCAACCTTGGCTGTGACCTGCACCAACTGGGAGAGAAGGGCTGAGTCCCCCAAGCTCGAGTCACTCTGACAAATGTCCAGGCAGGGGCAGCTCTGGTTACAGTCCAGGACCCCTGGGCCCTCCTGGGGCCTCCATTAGCATATATTAGCTAATTAAGAATAAATTCACAGCTTACCCTGCCCTGGGGACAGGAGAAGGAGCCAAGACATCAGCCGTAGGGCTTTTCTGACTCAGAAATTTCAAGGTTTGGAGCCCTGGGCTTTGACTGGATAGGAAGGCAAATGGCCAAGGGGTGGGCAAGGGGGTGGAAGTGTGGGAGCGAGAGAACCAGATGCTTTATAGGGATGGGGAGACCCCAAATAAAATTCAGCATGTCCACGCCCTAGCTCCTGACTTCTGCCTCCCTTTTATTCTCTCCAGAGGGAATGGGGGAGAATGGAAGGGGCAAGAATGATGTGACACATCAGGGGTGGTCGGTGGGGGTTGGAAAACAGACCTGACCAAGGAAAGTGTCAGGAGAACTACAAGAGAAGGGGGCAGAAGCAGGGAAGCCCCAAGGGTAGCCTGGAAACAGGCCAGTGGGAGCCATCAGGGCAGGTGTTCAAGGAAGCCGTCCGGGTCAGAGTGTGGAAGGTTTGCCCCAGGGGAGGGGAGAGTGAGTACCAGACGCCACCGAGAACAGAGTGTGTTCGGGGCCAGGTAAGGGTTTTCTGGGAATCCACACCTCTCATTCTCCTAACGTCTTCTGGGCTGGGTGGCTTTGTGCTGCCCACTGCTCTGTCTTCCTCAGGCTGCCTCCTCTGGGGGCCGCTGAGCCGGCCGTGGCCTCCTCAGAGGCAAAGGCTCCCAGGCCTCAAGGGCCTTGCCAGAGACGGGAGCGGTCGGTCTCACGCATGCCCTCAGCACAGACAGGCGATCGCACGCGGGGACCCTTCACGATGGCCCCAGAGGCAGGACGCCACGGTTTTGTGTTTGTTTTTGCTTCTGTTTTTGGAATTTCTACCTGCTTCGTTCCCCTCTCTTCTCCTCCCGAGTCCTGGACAGAACTCCGTCTCTGTTCTGCATTTTGGATCACAAGAAGTCAGTGTGCTCTGTGACCCACAGCAGCCGGTCAGGTTGGGGCCGTTAGGTGTGCGTGTGCTTGCCTCCCCCCGACACACACACACACACACACACACACTCACACGTGCATTTGCAAACACTCCTACACATGTACTCACGTACTCCTACACACACCAATGCACAACAATTTATAAAACACACTCACGTGTTATAAACACACATACTCAGACACGCATGCCCACACTAGTGCACACACACTCACACACACTCGTGCCACCAAATCTCTTACTGCGATGCTCTAACCTTGCCCTTGCTGAAGACATCACTCCAATCCACAGTACACCTTTCACTACACACACACAGCCCCAGGTACAGAACCTCACCCATTACCAAACCCACAGACGCAGCCGCTTGTCATGCAACGCGTGTAAACACAAGCATGTCCCCAGTTATACTTTCTAAACACAAACACGGGCTTGCTTATCTGTTTCCGTTCGCTGAACATTTCTTGTGCCCCTGGCACTTCTTTGTAAGGCCTCCTCTCGGGTGCCTGGGTGGGGGGCGGTGGCCAAAGAGCATCTAGCCATGGGGGCTGGCAGAGGAGGAGAGAGTGAAACCAGGTATTGAATGAGGAAAAAGAACTTGTCTGGAACGTTGGCAGGATCATTCATTCATTCATTTTTGCTTGAAACTGTATCTTTGTTTGCTCGTGAAGTAGTTCTTCCCCCCAGTAGAAGTCCCACTGGGGCAGGATTTTTGTTTTGTTCCTTGCTTTGCCTCTAGGGACCTGAGCAGAATCTGACATTTATCGGAGCTCTCGGTACATGCTGTGGAATGAATGAATGCGTACATCAGTCCTCCCCGAAGAATTTAATGGAGGGGATTTGGCTCCTATGTGATGCAATGGGTTGTTTCAAAACATTCACAAGGAGTGAGGATCTTTCTACCCCTTTACAGAGCGGAGGATGAAATTAGTAGGCTTTTCACCAGGAGAGTGGAGTTAGAATAAAAGGATTGAACAGAGCTCAGGTCTGAAAATCTGCTGGGTTCTGGAAAGGGGCGAGGGTGAGAGAAGGAGGATGGAAGAAGGAAAGGAAGGCGGGGAGAAGAAGCAGGGGGAGGGAGAGAGGCAGGAAGAGGGAGGGAAAGGCAGGGGAGACAGGGAGAAATCGAGAAGCACTGACACCTGTCTCTGAGAACTGAGCGGCCCACTTTCTGAACGTCAGCTGGGGATGAACCAGCCCAGAGGACAGGAGGGACGGTGGGGATATGCGGGGTCACGAAGAGCATGGTTTCGTGCAAATCTCTGGGATTCAGCTGTGCGTGAATTTATGGCAGCTTTCTCAAGGGGTCATTGTGGGTGGATTTTAGGTGGCTCCCAGATACACACTTTTTTTTATAATTATCAGAAGTAAAAGAACTAGCTAGATGGTCAAGATTATTATTCTCAAGGATGAGGTTAACCTCCCAAGGCAGCTGATGTGATTTGAGGAGACAGATCTGATTACGGGCAGGCGGGAGGCGGGTATGCCCCCACTGTGCTGGGGGGTGTTAGTGCTCCCATCTGGGAAACACAGGCCTGTGTGATGGCAAAGGAAACTTCCAGCTCCATAACTTTAAGGAATGACAGGACCTGGTTCTCAGGTCAGTGGACGAGTTAACCTGAGAGTGGGGACCTATGAAGCTCCCTGCACTCTTTACAACCCTGCTTTCCAGAGGAAGGAGAGCGTATAAGGTCTTACTGGAGTGAAAGGCTGCCACTCCAGCCTCACAAAGCCAAGAAGCACCCTGAGCAGATGAGAACCATTCTGATTGGTGAATGCTTTAGATTCCAAATAAGGTAGACTCCGAGCCTCCGTGTTGGCTGTTCCCACCTCCTAGATGCTCTTCCCTGCACTCCTCGTTCAGCTGCTCCTTCTCATTCAGATTCCCGCTCCCGTGCCAACTGAGTGGGACCGCTTTCCTGGCAAATCCTGTGTGATATCTGCCCGCCCACCCTCCCCACGCTCTGGTCCAAGATTTCATCTTGTGTCCTTGGATGGAATCATCTTCTTCTTGCCAACGTGTCAGGCGTCCATCTCCCCCATATATATCAGCTCCAGGAGGGAGGGAGAGCATCTGGGGTGCTGACGGCTGGTCCCCAGCAGGGGCTCTGATATTTGTTGAGTGATTGAATGAATGGCCACACAGTGTTCTGGTTATCTGCCTCTACCTCTTAAACATGCTTTTTGTTACACAGTCAAGATACGGTATGCTTGTTCCTTTATCTCTTTCTTCCAGGACAGACCTGGAGGGCTTTCCTACTGTCACCAGATCTGGCATAGGCGTGTTTCACAACAGCAATGGAAAGACAAAAGGTAGAGCTGAGCATTATTTAACCAAAACCTATGCCTCATCAAGGGCCCTGAGCCCTCCGCCCCTGCTTTGGGGTGTTCTGGTCAGCCAGGCCCCCAGCAGCCAGGAGGGAAGCCCCAGTCCCCTGCGGACACCTGGCAGATTGTCTGGCAACGTTCGCACTCTGGGGAGAGGCTTTGGGAAGACAAAAGCTTTGAACGCCAGGCCCAGATGCCTGTCAAGTTTGCCAGGTTGGCGGATCTCCATGGAGACCTTAAAAGCACATCTGTCCCCTCTCACTTCCCCAGGGAGGGTGTCTGTTCTGTATCTGCAGGGCCTGGAGCTTTCTGCAGGGGGAGCACCTCCCACACTCCCCCCGCCACCCCACTAGGCAGAAGCCCAGGCTGGTCCCCCTGCCCAGGCGGAGGGAAAGCAGCCACTGCTCTCCCCAGGAGAGGGGCAGTTTGGGGGACAGAGCAGATAGACAGGCTGGGCGCAGAGGAGGCCCTGAGGGACTCCCTCCCGTGCTGGTGACTGGGCCGAGGCTGCTGGGTTCCTGGGAGTCTGGGGGAGGGGGTAACAGCACCAACAGCTGCGTGGGGGCCTGGCCTGGTAGGAAAAAGCAGTGGCTCCTGTGGAGCTCAGTCTCCCCCTCCTCCAGCCCGGGAACCCATGCCTCCCTGCTTGCTGTAGCTCCCGGCTCTGCGCAACCTGCTTGTCTTTCCCTTCCTCTCTCTGGAACTCTCTCTCCTCTCAGTCCTGTCTTTCTGCCACCCTCTGCACATTCCTCTCTCTCTCTCTCTCCTATCTCTCCATCTCTCTCGGCATGTGTCTCTTTTGTTTTTGTCCTTTCTTGGCCCCACATATAACCAACAGTGGTCGTTATCCCCGGAGCTCTAGAAGCTATTGGAAATTACCACATTGCGCCCATCTTCCTCTCCTGCCCCAGGGCTAGCTTGGATCCTGGTCTTGACCCCTTGAGCCCTTTACCCCAGATTATCTCCCCTCTGAGCTCTGTCTCCTCCCTCTCCCCACATGACAGAGGAGACCCTTTGCCAGCAGGAAGTATTTTGGGGAAGGAATATCAGATCCATGCGCTAACATGGTAGGGTGCAGGTAGGGAGTGACCTGCTTGACCATGGGTGCATCTTGACCCTTTGAGTCTCCCTTCCCCCATCAGAAAAGCATATTTAATCACTGCGGGCTAGACCACTGGAGTGCAGACAGAGCTACATCAGGAAAGACGTATGAATATCGCCTCAAACTCTAGCAGGGACATGAATCTTTTTACCATCGAGGACCTGGCCGGTAGCACAAATGAGCCAAAAGGGAAGTGGACCAGTACACAAGGCAACAGGGAAGGGTGGGGACTGGGACAAACCATAGAGCCCAGGCTGGAGGGGGCACACGACACTGATCTAGTTAATTGTCCAGACCTAAGATGGCCAGTTGTTCCATTTTTCTAGAGATGCTAAAAATCAGATCTTTATTTAAATGTTTGATGCTGACAGTGTCTCTGGGCTTGGCTTCTTTGCCTTAGCCTGAGTCCACCGGAATCAAGCTAGTGTCTTCCCAGGAAAGCATACAACCCCCCATCTCCCCACTGAGCTAGACTGTCCGCAAGGCGCACAGTAATGCTAGAGTGGAGGCGTGCGATTTTACCCACAAGCAGGCGCAGATGGAGGCTTACTTTTTGAGTCCCAGAGTGACTAGCCCACCACGCCGGCCACTCCTGCCCCCGGACCCTGGGCCTCTCAGTGCTCCAGCAAGTGAGGAGTTTATGCTAGACAAAAGACAGAAGGCTCTCTAGGACCTGCTCCAGAGCCACGGCCAGTGTCCATGAAATATCTGGACTAATCCACCCAGCTCCACACTGGCAGGCAGAGAAGGAAGGGAGAGACTGTGATCTGGGCACTTGAGCTCTGAACTGAAAATATCCTCCTTTTATTTTCCCGTACAGTGTGTGTGACAATATTCCTGCGACCACTGCCTGCCAGGCTGCTATGAGGAGAGACAATGCTTAGAGGAATTTTGGAGACTAGGCTGGGGACCATCTGTACGGGTTCGGGGAATGAGGGGTGTGGATCCCGTTTGTGAGCTGACCTTTTTGACATTTTCCTCTGAGGAAGGGTGTGCATTTCAAGAGGTGGCCCATAAACAGTGTCCTGGCTGCCTCTCCGTGACAGTCCCAACCCTACTTTCAAGGCCTAGTTCTGGTGTCCCTCCTCCAGGAAGCCTTCCTCGATGTCCACAGAAGCACGTGCTGAAGTTCAGGCCATATCGGATGTCTTCTAGCTCTTCCAGACCATGCTCCTGAGAGAGATAGGAGAGAGGCAATGGAAGGACCACCTCCATCTTTGAAAGACAAAGAAGCAAGAGGGAAGTCTGTTCACAGGTGCTCAAAACATCCGCACACGGTGTATGTCGTAGCAGCAAGAGCTCAGAACCAAAGGACATCACATCCCCACTAGGGAGAACCAGTGAGATGCACCACAATACGGCCACACAGTGGACTCTGTCCACCATCAGAACGAGGCAGCCCCATGTGAGCAGAGAAGACGTGGTCTCAGGCTGAAGAAAGCAAGAGAGGTGAGGCTCAGAGCAGTGTGCACGGTGCACATGCTGCCGCGAGAGTAGAAACAGGCTGTGTCCACTGCTCACAGATTTGTCCATCCGGAACCCGGGGCCGGGTGCTGATCTAGACCCCTAAGTCTTAGCAGGGAAAGAAGCAGGCTGGTCCCCACCCTTGTGGAGCCGTTACTGACTTTTTCTTTTCTTTCCTTCCCTTCCCTTCCCTTCCCTTTGTCTTCCTGTCTTTGCTGTATTTATTTATTTTTTATGGGTTTATTTTGCACAGATGCTGTATATGAAGGGACATCTGCCAGAAGGCCACTGGAGAAACAGCTCCCTGACTTTCAGTCATCACCTATGGGAAACAGAAATGGGAGTGAGATTTACTTCCCCCGGAAGCCCTTTCGTATCGTTGCTTTTCCTTCGTGTATCCTACCTAGTTAACATTTGTTTCCGTAGATGATTCTAGAACTTCAGCTACAGTTCCTACACAACACACATGGAGGGCATCTGGCTTCGGCACCCCAAGCTCCAGGCTACTCCCAGACCCGCTGGAAGGGTCCTCTGCCCTGGCTTGCTGGATTATGCTGCCAGCCATCACACACGGGTGCTTTGCTAACACACTGAACCTTCCAGCAGTCTCTGAAGGAAACACAACGACGGTTCCCATAATGCAGACGAAGACACTGATGGCTCCTAGTTTATAACTTTTCTAGTTTTGTGCCACATTCGGGTCTCTCTGCCCCAGAACTTGGTGTCATAAAACAAGAACGTTTATTCTGCCAGCACAGCTGAGATTTGGGCTGACCTTGGTGGGGTCGGCCTGTCCTTGCTCCGCTGTGCGTTGCCAGGGGGCTGGGAACTCATCGGAAGGTCCCACGCTCACAGTGATGCTGACCCAGGGGCTAGGGCTCCTCCGCCGACTCTGTCCCTCTCTGTGGTCTCCGTCACGGTGTCTCGGGCAGACGTTCAGGGTAGCTGAACCTGATGGCTCAAGGGCTCCCAACACACAAGTCCGAAGGGGGCGGAGGGTAGTAAGAGCAGAATCTGTGCCACCTTTCTTGACCGGGCTTTGGACACCTGCAGTGTCACTGCTGCACGTTCTATGCCTGCCAACAACTCGCTCATGGTCCGTGGAAAGGGAATTCAGGTCTTCTCCCAGAGGAAGGAGTGTTAAAGAACTCATAGACACATCTTAAAGCCGCTACGCCTAGCGAGACAATGGTTGTAAGATTCAAACCCAGACAGGGCGGCTCCAGGACGGGTAAGCCCTGGGCCACCTGCTGGATGGCCTTCATTGTCTTCCACTCTGGGGACAAAGTCCGCCCTCAGGCCCGCGCGCATAACAGGTGTTCAGTAAGTGTGTTTTGATGATGTAAAATGCCAGGGGCCCAAGGACTCGAAATGACCCTTGTTCTCATCACCAGAGCTCTGCGAAAATGTGGGCTGGAGAGGGACCAGCAGGAAACTTGCAGGGGCCGTTGGTTAGAGGAGCTAATGAGATCACCGAGAGGCCGCCTCGGTGTCGCCTTCCATGCCACAGTTCTGATGGGGGAGGGGCCAGCTTCTCCCGCACACGGTTTCCATAGCAACAAGCAGGCAGCCTGGCGTCAGCGGCTGGACACCAGGCACCCTCTCCTGCAGGCTGCTTCCCAGGGAACAAAACTAACCAGTGCATAGGAGCTGAGGACGGCCATCTCCTCAGCACCAGGGACCGATCTGTCGCTTTGGCCCAGGCGAGACAATGGGGTAGGCTTCGAGACGGAAAGGAGCAGCCTCCAAATCTTGTTAGCATGGCATGGGAATAAGGAAAAAAAAAAAAAAAAGCAGAGATCATCTAAGGCAGCAAATAATTTTCATTCATTCATTGATTCACTCAACAAACTTTCATGGCGCACCTGCTCTGGGCCAGAAGGTCTTCCAGGAGCTGAACCACAAACAAAAGGTCTGTTCTCCTGGGGCTGACGAGAAACAGAATACATCTGAAGTTGAATCATTGCACCAGCTGGTGGCGAGCACTGTGGGGAAAATAAAGCAGGGCAGGGGGGCGAGAGTGGGGGGCGGCCGGGGCGAGGCTCACCGGGGATCAGGCAAGTCAGCGAAGAAAATTAACCTGGAGGAAAATATATCTTAACCTTACATTAAAGCCTCTTAGATGAGGACATGAGAATCTATTTTCCATGAGCAAGAGCTGATAAGGGAATAGTAGCATTTGTGGCATGGCCCATTCCTGGTACCAGCATCTAAGATATTTTAGGAGCATGACGTCTCTGGGGATGTGACCCAGTAGAGTACCAAGACAACTAGCGCGCTATTTCTCATCTTTCTGGTGATTTATTTGCCTAGCAAATATTTCCAGAATACTTATATGTCCCAAGGCCCATGCTGACTATAGTTTGTCAGTTGTGTGATTTTAGACAAAGCACATTTCTCATTTGGGTGGGTTAGGTCAGAAGCAGTAAGCAGGAGCCTGTTTGGGTCAGTCAAAGGAAGACGGAGTTCATCTGTCACAGGAGGGATTAATCAGGAATGGATTTGTGTTCTCTGAGTTTGGAACAGGGACTTAAGAGAAGATAAGTAAACAGTCTGAGGGACCCAGCCAGGTTATATGCCTGACCAAGCAAAGGAAGGGGCATTTTTTCTGTGTGTCACCTATGACAGTTGTTCTGGGCTAGAACGGGGCCCTGCAGCAGGTGGCATCTTTCAAGGATGGATTTTGTCCGAATTCTTCTGGCTGCAAGTGACAGAAACCCAAATTAAATTGAGATGAAAGGAGTATATTAGCTTATATGAATGAAAGCTTGTGGTGCTGGCAGCTTCAGGTATGACTGGATCCAGGGTTTAAGTGACCTGGATATGGAAACATGGATCCATTTCTCTCCATCAATCAGTTCTGCTTTCCTCCGGGTTGGCTTGATTCCTGACCGATAGCAACGATGATGAGCAGCAACTCCGTGCCTTGATTTTGCCCTCACAGCAACTGCTCTAGCGAAAGAGGCTTCTTTTCTAGTTGTGGCAGCAACAATCCCAGGTTTGACTCTGATTAGACCAACCAACCCAAGTCACATGACCACACCCAAGTCACATGACCCAGGCTGGACAATGGATGGGCCAGGCCTAGGTCACATGCCCATTCCTGGACCCAGGGATGGAGACCCCACCCCACCCCAAACACAGGAACAGAACATGGCAGGGTTTGGGGGGGTGGTCCCACAAAGAGAAGGTAGTGCCATCACCAGATGGAGGAAAAAGACTCTGATAGTCAGGAAGACCCAGGGCTTAGGACCTGAACCCAGGACCCTACTGCAAAAATTCCTCCCCTTAGTACAAGTACCCGTGGGGGCAACTCTTTCCTTTTCAGTGAAATGCGGTCTGAATCCATTTCTCACACCAAATACGTCAAGATGGTGCGTGGCTCGTTAAGAAGAAGGATGAGCGGGGAGCACACCACTGGATTTTAATGCTTTAAAGACGACTTCTCCTCCATCTGTTTAAGGATTACTATTCCTTGAAGAATTCAGCTCCACACGATAAGTGTTAATACCTTATTTCTTGGGGGACTCTGCAGTCTGGAGTTAGAATTGATTGTGAACAGAATAAAATAATTTGCTTTTTATCAGCATCCTCCACAGAAACTTGTTTGTGGCCACGATGGGCCTCAGAGGAAAATGCTTCGCCTCCCTAATCCCTCCATAAGATTCCTAAATCACACCCGTCACTCAGCGCCACTCAGCCAGAAATGACCGGCGCTCTATAATAATAAAAACAGAATTACGGTGACTGTCACCTCCCGCTGATGGCTCCTTTAGGGCCGGCTCAGAGCAGGACCCCAGAGTGAGGTATCTTGGAGGATGGCAAGGGCCTGTGGGCTCGGCCGAGAGGAGGGCAGCCCATACTGAAGGGCTCCCAACGCCCCAAGTCAGCATCGGTAACCCTTTCCTGTCCCCTGGACGTGGTGGGCCCATCATAGGTCTACAGCCCACAGATGTGTTTCGTTTGGTTTTTAACAAATAAGTCACCACATCTGGTCATTGGGAATTGCCACGTAAAGATCGAGATCTTGCACTCGGCTTGGAAGATGGGGCGAGCGGAGAGCCCTGCCTCGGGGTCAGGGCTCAGACCCTGCAGACAGACAGACTGCCAGCTTCTGCTTCTGGCTCCAACTGGGCTCTAGCTGGATGACTGGAGGCAAATAATCTCTTTTCAAGCTTCTCATCTGTAAAGGGAGGGTAATAACAGCCCCTATGCCTGAGAAGAGTGAATGCCTTTAAGTTCAGGCGAGGCAGTGGGTACTGCCCGGGCATGCTGGGAGCGCCATGCACGGGAGAGCTCTGGCCACGCTGCTACTATGTCCCTTTGGCTTCCTGCCACTCTCGTCGCCATCTTGGGTGGTGCTGTGGGTTGAATTGTGGTCTGTCCAACTCCGGACTCCCAGTACCTATGAACGTGATCTTATTTGGAAAAGGGGTCTTTGCAGATATAAGGAGGGGAAGGCTCCCGGGAGGAGATCACATGGGACTCGCCGGGTGGGTCCTAGATCCGTGGAAACCCAGGAGAGGAGTCATGAGGGAGAAGGCAGTGTGAAGATGGAGGCAGAGATTGGAGACCCACAGACTAAGGAGAGCCTGGAAGATCAAGGAAGTTTCTCCCCCAGAGTCTCCGGAGGGCGCACAACCCTGTGGACACCTTGTACTTGGAGGGGAGCCCAGGGCGAACCAAGTAAGCCCGCCTAAAGGTAAATGCATGGTCCCCATTCCCCATTAGACCTACTTTCCACCCACCGGAAGGGGAAAGAGAGAGGATGGAAGAACAGAGAGGTTAAGTAATGCCAAAATTTGCACAGCTGGCTTGTGAGGGAGCGAGCGCCAATCTCTAGCCTGTGGCTCTTACCTGCTTCCCCTCAGGCAGGCCCATTCCTAGAGAGCCCATGTGTTGCTCTTCACATGTACTAACGTCTTTAACCCTCGCAAGTGGTCAGACCCCTTATTACCCTCCCGTTACAGATGAGGAAGCTGAGGCACAGAGGGCTTAAGTACAGAGGTCAAGGTCACACAGCCTGTGACTGGCAGAGCCAGGGGATAAAGCTAGGGAGCCAGTCCCGGATCCATGCTCGTGACCCCGGTTCTCCACGATCCCACCAACGAGACAGTGGCTTTTCACGAGGAACTGACTTTTCAGATCGTCTTCCCTCCGGACTCTTCAAGTCATTGGGCCCATTTTCATGCAACTTGACTGAATTTGGTATTGTTTTAGCATCAATGTGATCAGGAAATCACATTCTTTTTTGCCCAAAGGAAAAAATATTACAAGAATCTGTCTCACCAGGAGGCTTTCAGGAAGGAATCCCCGGCGAAATAGGCGGGAGATTGGGTTTCTTGCCTCTGTGAGATCACCGCATGCTGCGGGTCTGGATCTCTCTCTGCTCCTGTCACTGCCGCCCCCTCCATGATCTGTTTTGTTCCCTGCCGTGTCTGTCTCTGGGCCTGAGCGCGGTGTCTTATGCTTGGTGGTTGTTGAATGAATCTCTCCCTCTCTCTGCTTCAGTCTCTGTCTCTCTGACTTCTCGAGGCTTGTTCTATGGAACATGCGTTCCTACGTGCAGAGCTGTCCAGATGGAACACAGACCAGGCCAGGGCTGTGACTTGGGGGCCCCACTCCTGTCCCATCACTACAGGAAGGAGACGGATGGACCCGGGTCTGTGGTGATCAGCGCTTGGATTGGGGGCCTGATTACCTGTCTATGGAACATTGATTTATGGGCATTCTCCCTCTCTTCCAAGACGCTGGATTGCAGCTAATTTACCGATGGTCTTAAATCACCCCCTCCCCGCATGCAGAGAAGGCACGCGTGAGACACCATCGATCATGTGCCTCCCATAACCACTGACTTGAATAAAATAAGGGCAGGAAAGAGAAATGCCCGCCTCCTTGCCAAGGATGGGGGCTCGGGTAGGAGCCGGCTGTGTAATTTATCCAGAAATGGTGCAGCCCACACACGGCCCGCTTAATTTCATGTTTGGCTGCTGATGGGTTTTCATTTATAGATAATATAAACAGGTTGACAGGGCCCTAATTAACTGATTTGTGGTCCTTCGGGAACAAATGGTTATTAATATTCATAAACATTTGTAACGCTCAGGCAGATGCCCGGCCCTGACATGATCATAATATGTCCTCAACTGCGTGCACCTGTGAATGCTGATTTGTCTCTTGCCCGTGGACCCCGGAGGACATTGACAAGTGCTGATGGCCCCTTGCCAAGAGACAGTCCATCTTTTGATCACATCATTAGTGTGAGGCTTGCCGATCACAACTTGCGGGATCTTACCGGATCCCTTTTTTCTCTCTGGGTGTCCTTGGCCTGGCTCTCCTCTGATCCCACCCATGAATCTCTTTGAGATAAGCCAAGAACTCCCTCCTTTGGGAGGCCTTCCTGGATTGACCTCTCTCCATGTGAGGCCGTCTTTTCATAGCATAAGCCGTTGGGGTGGTGTCGTTGTTTACATGAGGATTTGGTTTTTAATGTTTGTAGGCTATTTTATCCAAAAATGGTCAACCTCATGAACTTTTCCTAAAATCAGAGACAAATCAATTTCTCTCCTTTGGCAGTGGAGTGCCCTCTTAGACAAAGTCGGTTGTCAAGGTGATAAACCACGGTAAATAACAACACAGACAGCCATCTTCTAGCTGGCTCTTTATCAGGTGCCACAAGTCTCTACCTGCTTCTGTCCGTTCATTGACTTGTCATAGCCCCATGAAGCAGGTACAAGGGTCCTCCCCAACTTCCAGAGGAGGAGACGGAGCTACAGAGCAGCCAGGAACTCAGCCAAGATATTAAGTCAGTGAGTGGCACAGTTGGAATGTCCCTTAAAAGAAACTCTGGGAATGCCTGGGTGGCTCAGTCTGTTAAGCGTCTGCCTTCGGCTCAGGTCACGATCCTGGGGTCCTGGGATCGAGCCCCGCATCAGGCTCCTTGCTCAGTGGGGAGTCTGTTTCTCTCTATCCCTCTGCCACTCCCCCTGCTCATGTGCTTTCTCTCTCTCTCTCTCTCTCTCTCTCTCTCTGTCAAATAAATAAATAAATAAATCTTAAAAAAAAAAAAAGAATATCTGAACTCATGGCATCCAGTCCATATGGTTTAATACAGTGACTTTAAAACTTTCTTTGCCTAACATGGAGCACGGAATATATGTCTCATGATGACCTGCACCACACGCGTGTGCAGAGACATACATGTGGGAGGACACACACACACGACAGAATTGACAAGACTTGTAAACCAAGATTTACCTGATGGTATGTAAAACCATCTGTTAGTTCCCTTCCTGTTCTATAATCCTGCACCCTATTCCATCCCATTCAGAAAAATTCTGACCCACCAAGTTTATTTCTTAAGTTAGTAACAGCTCACAGTTAACAACTGGTAGGAAGCAAGACACCAAACACAGTGAAAAGGCGTTATACATTTCCTTAAATTTTATAAATAGTGATACTGACACTTATCTAGAACTTACTAGGCACCAGGCGCTGTTGTTAATATTTTTCAATTATTAACTCAATCCCCAGCGCAACCCTATGGAGTAGTATATGAAATTGCCGATTACTGACAGTTTCCTATGGGGAGCAGCCATTGTATATGGGTGAACTTAATATACAGCATCATGATAATTTCATTTTACAAACAATAAAACTAAGGAACAGAGAGGTTAAGTAACCTACCCAAAGTGGCACAGCTCTTGAGGTTGTTGCAGATCATGCTCAGGCAGGCTGGCCCCAGCCCCTGTCCTCCTAACCATTGTTGGGCCGATAATCTTAATCAACGACTCCTCCAGGACACCCAAGGAAGCTTGCAGCAGCCACAGGAATGGGCAGTGCTTTCCCTCCTTGTTTTATGCCTGGGAAAATCTTCAAATTGTGCTCACATTCTTTCTGTAGGTCTTCTGAGCTTCCCTGGCCAGTTCAGACATCAGAGCATCCAGGGCCCCCGGCACCCCTAAAGACCCCCACCCACGTCGAGTCCTCTGGGCTTCCTCTCCCTGCACGAGAGCAGCTGAATTTGCCGGTGACTTAGACGCAGTACGGTGTGATGGCCCGCTGTGCCCTGGAAATTTGAATCACATCTTGGTAGTGGTGAGGTGCTTGCCCTCAGTTTATTGGCCTCTGTGGGCCTTTCATTTCCTCGTAAGCAGCAGGACTGTCAGGGTCTGCGGGTTCCAACCAAACAGCCATCACCCAGCTCTGCTGTGGCAGCTGGGGATGGCCGCGCCCTCCTCTATGGCAAACGATGCAGGAGCACCCAACGCTGAGCTTGGCTCATGTTCTAAATTTACTGAACAAAGGGAGTATCAAGTGTATGAAAGACTGAGTCTAATTCAAACCCCAGAGTCGATTTCAACTTGGTAGATAAACCCTGAGCATGCTGAGTGGCCCTTGACAACTGAGACCGTCTCCACCTCCTACTGGGCGGGGCTCTGCGCAGGGGCGTGGCCTGCTGGGTTATTTACCTGCATCTCCATAGTCAGTGTTTAATTATTAGCGTTGCGTTTACTCTTATATTTGTTGTAAAACTGAGGCTAATCCTCCCATATTTTATTTTCTGTCAAGTGTATCCAGCTGTATTTATGTCCGGTGCAACTTCACTGTTGTCCTAACACTAAAAATACCTGTTCAAGGGACACTGATTTTTAAGATGTGACAGGATTAAAGAGAGCTGGATGCTGGACTGTCTCTCATTTACCAACCGTGTGACTTCAGGGAAGTCATCTAATATTTCTGAGACATATGTCCTCTTTTTTCTAGACGAGTGACTCCACTGAGGACAATTTTGCCCATAGGGGACGTTTGGCAATGTCTGGAGACATACTTTTTGGCTGTCACAGTCTGGAGGGGAAGATGCTATTGGCATCTCGTGGGGAGAGGACAGGAGTGCTGCTATATAACCTACAAGGTCCAGGACGATGGCTCCTTATGCAGTGGGATTGCTCCGCCCCAAGCCTCAACAATGCAGAGGTTGAGAAACTCTAGTTTAGATTTACAAAAGATACGCAAAATACTATAATGAGTATCCATGTCTCCACCTCCCAGACAGCAGGAGAGAGTCGAAGGCCTCCACGCCCCACCCCCCAAAATGCCCCTCCCTCCTTGCAAAGGTAGCTGCTATCCCAAATGGCATGGTGGTCATTCTCATGTGTGCCCGCCCCTATAATAACGCTATGCCATGCAGATCGGCCTCATTTGTAAGGGCGTCACAACTGAGTTTGAGACAGAAGGACATTAAAGACATAAAAGACATTTAAGAAAATGTCATAAATATCCCATAAAATAATTTACAATCGGGGCAATTTCTATGATTTTTTTGCTTTTTCCTATTGTCTTTTTGAGCATTCAGAGTAGAAATCATTCCACCTCATTTGACATATGCAGCAACAAAGTCCAGAGAGGTTAGGTGACTTTTCCTTGGCCACACAGCAAGGTAGGACCTAAGTTGGGCTCAAATGCCAGTCCTTTGAGCCAACTCCTGGTTTCCAGAGTTGATCTGAAAGACCTTTCAAAGAATTTGAACTACAGTTAATAGAAGTTGATTCTGGGCCTCTCCCTCAGGTTAGCAGCTGCTCTCTGGTGTGTGTCAAAAGCATTTCTCTCCGATTTATTTGCCTCTCCCTAAGTTGCCATTTCATTTCATAAAGAAGCATGGAGGCCGCTGTCTCTCCAGATGGATTGAAAATTGAAGCTTGCCCCGAAGGCCTTTGCCCTTCCAGGCCAGCCCCTCTGCAGAGCGAGAGCCAGCAGGGACAGCAATTTGGCTGCCTCTTATGCTCTTTTTTGTTCCTCTTGAAAAACGGTTAAAAAGAAACCGATTTTTGAGAAAATGACCCAGGTGATTAGATGAAATTGCTTCTCTAGCTATATGCACCAGCTGAGGAGCAGAGACCAGACTAGAGGAAGGGGAGGTGGAAGTCAGGTGGCTGTGGGACCTGGGTCAGTTACTGCCCGTCTCCCCCCCCACCACCAGGTAAGGTCAAGGCTGGGATGCAGACCCTCTTCATAGTTGACTCCAACCTTATTTTTTTCTATTTAAGGAAAGGTATGAACACAAAGATAAACAAACGGTTCTGTAAAGTTTGTCACAGAAAAGGCATTTTCTCATTCCCTTTGCCCCAATTTTCCTGCACTCTAGGGTGGCTACTTTCAACTCTTTTAGCTTAATATTCTGGTATTTAAGTCTAAGTAGCATGCTTTTGAAAAGCCTCCCTGGTTTTCAATGGCTAAGCAGGTGACCAAGGAGACATAACCACTATGACATAACTTACTATGAGAAGGACACAGATTCAGCTGCAGGCACATCAGCAGCCACTTTATGTTCATGAGGCACATGCACCTAGTGTGATGTTAAATGGAAAAGGAGAAGACACCCATGTCCTACTGACAGCAAGGAACCTACTTACCAGGAGGACCAGGCCTATTCCCCAGGTCTTCTGTGACTCCTAGTGTGGTGATCATCCACTTTATTACAGTGGAGCTGATAATAAGGGTCAAGTTTCCATCAAGTTAGCAAAATGTCCTAGCAACAGTAATAATAATAAAGACACTCTTGATCATCTAGCCAACATCCATTGCCTTTCTTTTCTTCCCGGCAAACAGATCCCTGACTTTGTATTGAGGTAGGAGCTAGTGATCTCAAGATCTCAGGGAAGCTAACCCATCTTCAATCCCAGAGGATCAACCTGTGCTATAACCATCATGGTACATCCTTTTCCATTTTGCCAATGATTGGCTCAGGAGTTGGCATGGGACTCTGTTCTGGGTAAAGATAAAAGAAATAGGTTAGGGGCTGCCCACCCTAAAAAAATCTTTCTCCCTTCCAGGGTTGGAAGATCTGCATCTTGGCAGCCATCTTGTGACCATGAGGAAGTAGGCATGAGGATGAAGAGGTAATATGCTGAGGAAGGTAGGACAGAAGTGTGGGAAGACCGTGAGTCCATGGTGATGTCACACTCCTGCCACACGAGCCTGAGGATCTCAGAGCTCCAGCTAGCTTGATATATATACATATGAGACAAGAAACTGTCTTTAAAGCCTGAGACAGAGTTCATTGAGCACTCTGTAATTGCAGCCAAGGGCCTTCCCATGGATACACGTATCTTCCCATTCAGAGTGGGCTCTAACTGAGTCCCATTTCCTCCTAAGGAAAGCAGCAAACAGCACAACCACAACAAAGAGCCAGTCATTTTCTAGACCCTCAAATACAAGCATGAGATGAACCCAGTCTCTGATATCACAACTGAAAGCGTAAGAGAAGAACACAAAACGGAGATATTCCTAATAGCTACTACCTCCGTTGCCGGGTTCTTCGTTGAGCGCTGGACACGGGATGACTCACTTAACCCTGGATGGTCAAAGCTGGTCAGAAGTAGCACGATCCTCGCCAGACAGCAGTGGTCCTATTCCCTGTGCATAACTGACCCCGTGTTCCCTGTGAGTCTAGAGGTTGAACTTCACGGCCGGGGGGGTGGGGGGGTGACCCCGGAAGTCAATGGCAGGCTGCAACCTGAGACCCTGACCCTTACTCATTTTTGGTGGAGTGTCCCAGCCTCTGCTGCGATGAGAAGAAAGTCCAGGAGCCCAGGATTATGGAGACTTGAACCAAACAGGCCAAACTGAACTCGCCAAGTTCCAGCTTCTCTGCCCTTAGGGAGGGGGTCACGTGTCTGTTGGCCTCACAGTGTGCGTGTGGCAAGAAAGGTTATAAATAAACCGTCCTCCTTCCCTCCCTTTCTTCTGCCCCCACCCTCTGAATGTTCAGTGGGTGGTTTCTTCTCCCTTTGAAAGCCCTGCCTGGCCTGATGTGAATCCTAATTAAAGTCATGCACAGCGTGACTTTTAATTAGCCTAAGCAACCCCACGAAAGGCATCAATATTGAGCAGGATAATTGTGCCAAGTGACTTTCCCCCAAGGATCAGCAGGATGCCCCAGCTGGTGGGAGGCCTGGCACCCATGCTGGGAGGGGCCATGAAGGGTTCAGACTGGGCTCAGCCAATCATGGTTTTCATCTGAAGTTGCCTCTTTGCAGACAAGCAGCAATGACTTTTATCGGAGGGTTGCAGATTTATTTCATGTAAACTACATGGGATTGAAAATAAGGGCATAGCTGGATTTTCTATCTTGGGGCAAATCAGCAAGGATAAAGGTGGAAGAAGGGGTATATATCCAAATCTGCTCTTTTGGCGGGGGGAGGGTTCTGAATCTAGATGTAGAAGAGAGACATAAATGGAAGATGAAATCATTTTTTCCTAACAAAATAATTAGGGCACAGTGATTTCTTAAAGCAGAAATGATATCACTCTTCTTCATTCCCCCAAAGCCATGGATTTTTCTGTGCCTTTGCCCATTAATCAACCAGAAACGTGACTTGGGGGAGGTGGAGTAACAGCATTTTTTTTTTTTTTTTTTTTTTGCTCAGGAGAACTCATTAGGAATTCTGGAATACTGACATCATAATTCACTCCTAGTGCAGCCAGCTGCGAATTTCTCATACCCAAGGCTGGGGAATCCATTCAAAGCTGCAAACAGCTTTCCTGCAAAGCAACTGACTCGAAATGGACGGTTCTGTAAGCAGGACACCAGGACCTCCCTTTCGGGGCCTAGACTCTAACAGCTCCATGGATCCATGGCAATGTTAGCTTAAAGATGGCCCAACATATCAGAAGGGCAGGACTGGGAAACCCTATAGTTAGTGGGGAGCAGGAGATAACTTACATATGTCAGAAATCATAACGAAAGTCAGTGGGAAAATGGGATTCTTTCTGCCAAAAAGCATCTTTTCATCAGACACATATGCACATGTTGCTATTTTGCACATTTGCTTATTCTGAAACAAAAGTAAAAAAGTTGGGTTATTAACCCTCTTTCCCTTAAATTATTTAAGTGCCTCGCTCCCTTATTTTATGAACGTGACATTTTTAAGGAGACAAGATGGATTATCTGATTTAACAAATGGATAATGAGCTCCAACCAAAGGGACACCTTGTTTAATGTGAATTTCAGAAGTGAGAAGGATAGATGTGTGTACCAGGAACAGAGGGAGGGGGTGGTCTCAAGGCCAACAGAAATCTGACAAGTTAAGTTGGACAGTTTGTGCCCTCTCCAAATTCCCCAAGGTCAGGAAATGTCACAGGGCTATGCTGATTCCAGCAACGGCCCACACCTGTCCGCCCCATTCAGACCAGGAGCTTTGGTGATGGGCATGATATCCTTCCAACAGGACACCCCTTCCTGTGGGTCTCACCCACCTATAAGCAGAGACAACTTCTTTAGCACCTCGGTGACATCTTCATCCCATCCACACACGCGCGCCCATGGTTGGCCGCCATGTTTTCCGGGATATGTGGTTGTGGCAGAGAAACAATGGCCTAACCTGGCTTCTCCTCTTTCTTTCTTTTTTTTTTTTTTATTAAAGATTTTTATTTATTTGACAGACAGATCACAAGCAGGCAGAGAGGCAGGCAGAGAGAGAGAGAGGAGGAGGCAGGCTCCCTGCTGAGCAGAGAGCCCGACGAGAGGCTCGATCCCAGGACCCTGGGACCATGACCTGAGCCAAAGGCAGAGGCTTTAACCACTGAGCCACCCAGGCACCCTCGATTCTCCTCTTTCACTCAAGCTCAATCTGGTGTGGCAGGGAGACTCATGGGTACTTGCAAGACGTCCAGCATCCTACTGCAGCCCCTACCGCCATGCTATCACCTTAATTCAGGTCCCCCTTGTCACCTCTCCTGGTTTGCTGGGACCACCCATAACTGGGATCCTTGATTCCATCCTTGTCTGCAGAAACTGACCTGTCCAAGGCTACAGTTTTCTAACTTTTTCATTTTAAAATGAAATTTGGTTGCCAAAAAATACATAAAAACGTATAACTTCATGAAATAATAAAACAAACATCCTTATATCCCAGAATAAGTCAAGAAACAATGCTTTGCTAGAAGCCTCTCCATGGCCGCAGGCCAGCCCCAGCCCTGCCCCTCCTCCAGAGTGGCCACCCCATCTGACATGGTGAACATCTCTCTGTCCATGACCCTGGCATCACCAGCCAAGGTGCCTCCTCAGACCCAACGGCTGTTGTGACTGATTCCGTACATCTTGGTATGTGTTTAAAGTCCACGGTATATCCTTCCGTGCCTCGTTTCCCAAGAATTCCTCTCTGTCACAGTCCTGGGCTGTGGGACTGGCAGAGTTTCTCACAATCTGGGTTCTGGTAATTCCATATTTATGGTCAGTCAACACCATCCCCACATTCTCTCCATCCTCCATATTTCTTGAAAAAATGGCAGCTGGATCCAGGAAGCTTTGTCAGAATTATGTCTGAAACTGGGGAGAAAAAAGTTCTGAATTATAAAGGAGGTCTTGGGGAACCGAAGGAGATATCATGGAAGGTTGGGCCCTGTTGTTCTTCCCACCAACCAAAGACCCCTGGGAGTTTAGCTGAGGCCAGTCATGTTTCCATTTGTTTAGATTCCTGCAGCAGAGGACGTCCTCCACACAAGCCTCCTGTGTCTCAGTGAGAGGGATAGAGAAGTGCTTCTGGAGGTCTTGGGCTTCTGCTGGGGGATTAAGGAGATAGGGTCAAGAGGTGCGAGACTTTGGTGGCTGGGTAACTTCAATAGTTTTATTCTGGAGGCAGGAAGATTAAGGCAGGGCTAGAGTTCTCAGTGGTAAAGAGGCAGCCATCACTCTTGCTAGCAGAAGAGGGGCATATGGAACCATTTCTGTGCCCTATTTCTGCCTAGTTTCACACATGGTCATGGTATGGCCTTTCCTGAATATATTTATATTCTGTGAGCATTGTTCCTGTTGATTTGGGAACATCATGACCTAACTGCCAGCTGCCAGCAGGGTTGTTTATCTCTTTCTCTGATCTCCTTCTGAGTCTAGCTGCAAACAGGGCAGATTTTACTTTGTCAGAGGTCATATTGTGGAAGGCCTTGACTAATAGTGTGAGGAGGTTTATATCTAACTTGAAAGATAAGAACCAGCCACCAAAGACATCAGATGCTGGAGTCATAGAGTTAGAATTATACTTGAGGGGTAGGGTGTCAGTCTTTTGGGAGAGAAAAGATTGACCAAATGTGGTGTGTCTTTTTAAAGGCAAATATTATGATTGAAGTGAGAACCAACGCCATGTAAGTCAAGGCAATGGGCATGAAACAAAGATGACAGAGGCATTTGAGGGGAGAAAATGGGACAGGGTGTTGGGGGTGGAAGAAGAAAGTGTGGCAGACACTGAAGTCCCCTAACCCAACAGCCATCCCCCCTTTTCTTGCTAACAAATCCCTGATTGTTTTCTAGGAAAAATGGAAGAACCATGGTTAGTCAAAACCAATCTTACTTCTTCCAAACACCATGCCTGATACTTCCTGATGCACCCTGCAGTCAGGGCTGCCCTTGGCCTCATTCTGGCCAAGGAGACCTGAGAGGTGTGTGTTGGAGCTCCTAGGAAAGGTCTATATTCTTATAAAAAGGATAAGTGCAAAGAAGATACTCCATAATCTTCCCTTTTATTCCTTGTTCTCAGCACAAGTAGACTGTGTGATGCCTGAAGATGCCCTCCTCAATCTTTTGCTGAATACACTTATTTTTCACAAATCATGGTTTGTTGGCATTGCTGTTAGCTGTGGCCCAAAGCATCCTAACTGACATCTGGGAGAACCAAAGATGACTCAAATGTCTTTGAGCCTGGGAGGCTGATCCATGGCTGAACAGAAGCAGGGGAGTCGGGGGGAGAAGTGAATTGGGGGTGGGTAGAAAGATGGTAATGCTGATTGAATCTTCTGGTTTAAACTGAAAGAGAATATCAAGGTCTGGGCACTGGGACAGAGGCTAGAACTTGAGAAGGAGGCCCCCAGTGCTGCTGCCATTTCTGGGAACCTGGTCATCAGCAGAAGAGCCCACGGGGCATGATGGGTTCATTGCAGAAGGAGGTAAGGGGATGTAGGTAAGGGGGAGCAGACCCTCAGGCAGGGGCTCCGCGGGGCGGATCAGGAAGGACAGGTCTAGGTGGGGAGTCAGAGAAGGAATGCAGGAGAGTTGGGGGAGCTGTTGACCTCTTGATCTCTTAAAATAGCCACTCTAACCATTTAACATGGGAGAAAGCTGCCCATTTTCTACCGAGAAAGGTGAAGCTGACCCCAGAGCCAGTTCTTGGTCCACTGCTTTCTTTTCCCTTTTCATTCTCAATGAGATGAGAAATCAATGAAGAGTTTTGAGCAGAGGACTTGCACGTCGCTTGGACTGCTGTGACGGGGCAAGGAGGGCGGGGTGGGGTGGGGCGAATGCAGGAGTTGAGAGGCAGTGAGGAGGCCATTGATGAAACCAGGTGTGAGAGCCGGTGGTTAGGACGGGGGTGGGGGTGGGGGCAGAGGAGTAGGTGGCAGGAATCGGTTGGACTTAGGGATATCTTCCAAAGATCAAGCCCACACAGCATCTTCGTGGACTGGATGGACATGAATTTGGGAGAGAAAGGAATGAGGTACAGATGACTCCCAGGTTTGGGTCCCAAGCAACCAGAAGGCTGGCCTGGCCTGGCCACTGATGGAGATGCAGAAGAGCAGAGAAGACACAGACGAAGAGAGAAGTGTTAGAGTCTCAATTTGGACAGGTTACATCTGCATGTCTGGGCCACCAAGTACACCTGCTGGGGGCTCAGGGGAGTGTCGGTCCTGATGCAGAAGATATTAATGCCTTCAGCTGGAGAAGATCTCCCAGGGAGAAATACGGGTAGTCTCAAGAAAAGAAGATCCCCTCCCTAATCTTCCCAGACCTGGGTTTACTGTGTGATCTTGATCGAACCACATTTGAGCTGCTGGCTTGTCTACAGAAATGCGGTTGGAAGAATGTGATGGCCTAGATCCTCTCTTCTCTGTGACTCTACAATCAATGGCCCACGTTGACCACGGCCTGGGAGCTGCAGACTGATACAACAGTAGCTGGCCTCCATCAGCACAGAGCCTTATGAGGATGAAGACCTACACACTGACTATCACCGCACTGGGCCAAACACTTGTGTGCCCAGAGGGAGATGTTGGACATCCCCAGTTCTTCAAGCTATGAAACGTGAGGCACCAACCAGCAAGATCCCCACCATGTCCAGTGTTCTATAACAGGAAATCGGAACCATTAGAGAATCTAGGAGGAACTTCTCTCCCAGGTTTGATGTTGCTATGGGAATAACAAAAAGGATCAATGAAACAAAATCCAGATGCCCAAGTTAATATACCCTATGTATGAAGAATAGGCAGTTAAGGGCACCTGGGTGGCTCAGTCTGTTAAGCATCTGCCTTTAGCTGAAGTCGTGATCTCAGGGTCCTGAGATCGAACCCCATATCAAGCTCCCTGCTCAGCAGAAAGTATGCCTCTCCCTCTCCCTCTACCCCTCTATGCCCCAGCTTGTGCTCTCTCTCTCTTGCTCAAATAAATAAAACCTTAAAAAAAAAAAAAAAGAATAAGCAGTTAAACCCAAACAAGAAACAAGTCCAATTTTCCATAGCAAGGGCATACAGCACTTAGATGTTATAACAAGTCTTGGGATCCGTCTGAATAAAACTCTGAAAAGAAACAATAAGATACAGAGCATGTTCCTAGATAGAGTTAATATTGACTGGATATTTACTGCCCCTTTTTTTCGATCTATAAAATAGGAAGCTCCACAAAGGTATCATGAGGGAAAGGGTCTAAAGTGAATTTGGAAAATTAAGTCATAAAAATTTTTTTTGAAAAAAGATATTATGGTATTAGCTCTACCAGGTACTCTCACACATCGAATTGTAATAACTGAAAATGTGAGGCTGATTGGGAACAGAATAGCAGAGCTCCATAGAAAGTTCCAGAAAAGACTGGCATCGATGTACGACTTTACAATGTGACAAAGTTTGCATTTCCATTATTTGGAGGAAGATTATTCAATAAATGACATTCAAACCATTTCTGAAAGTGCCTAATGATCTAGATAAAAATATTAAATCCAAACCGTATCTCGTTATGTACATCCAAATACACTCTGGATGCATGGGTAAATTAAATGTAGAAAACGTCTTGGAAGAAATAAGTGAACATTTACATGATTTGGGGAGAATCTGTAAAGAGGACAATAAATGCAGAAAGTACAAAGGAAAGATTTACTGAATGGGAAACGAAAGCGAGACATTTTCTTCGGAGTCTCTCAAATTCATTTGTTTTTCAGGTCTGCGAACTTGGCCAAGATATCATTACTTGCCTCCATTCATTCATTCATTCATTCGCCGGTATGAGGAGTACAATAGTTCTTCAGAAAGGACAAACTCCTGGCCCTCCAGAGCTTACACTGCAGCGGGCAGACAGACTATAAACAGAATAAATAGGTAACATGTATACTATGTCGGGCTGTGCTCGGATTTCTGAAGCGCGATGAAGGAAACAAGTTAATTCCATCAGCAACTTGAATTTTCCTCTGCTGTGTAACCTAGCATATTCCGTTTGCAAGAATTAGGACACAGACATTGGGCGGGAGAGCCATTATTCTGCCTATGACAGGGGTAACAAAAACTAAATTTCCTCCTCCCATTCCACAGAGGGGAGCACTGAGGCCCCAGGAGAGGCAGTGAACTGTCCAAGGCACTACCGCCAGTCAGTGCAGTGAGCAGACTCCTTCCAAATGTCCCCACTCCCAGGCCAGGGCTTCCCAGCGTAGAGAAAATTCCATGCACAATCTGCAACCAGGGTATTTGGGAAAAGATTTATGCAACGCCACCGTGGGAAACACCTGCTGTGCCTCCTAAGCGGCCCAGCCTGGGGTCTTTCCTCTTGGTGACAGGAGGTAAAAGCAAACCCAGGGACAGTCAGTGACTTTCTCTGCTTCTGGAAGTCACTTCAAGTTCAACTTCAACTTCTGGAAGTCACTTCAAGTAATAATTGTAGAAGCACCCTTTCCAAATCGCAGATTCATTACAGAAAATATTTCAAAATAAATGTCCATTTTCCGCCCCTCGAATAGAAAATCAATACTGCCATCGTGCTCAGGGCAGATGGCTGAGGCAGGAGTCGGTTTAGTCACACTCCCTCATCTCAAAGGTCACTCGGGAACCTTCATCACGAGAACACCCCCTCTCACACCACGGCTGGGGAGGGAGGAGGAGGCGGGTAATTTATACACGTAATTATCCTCATGGAGCGAACAGATGGGAGACTTTCTCCAGGGGACACAGTGTACAACATCCCATTTCTCACTGGGGCAGCAGGGACAGTTCCAATTAACCAACTTCCCATGAACGGGCCCCCAGCAGAACTCAGGGGAGGGGAGGAGAAGGAGAAAAATGTGCAATGTTTGCTTTCGCGTCTGGCGCAGCCTGGTGCCCACTTGAAAGCTCAATGGTCTCCCCACAGTTAGGAGCCATGTTCTCGAGTTCCTGCCCTCAGAGGCTCCTACAGGAGTCCCTCCTCTCCTCTGCCAGGAGGCCAGGGTCCCCAGAGGCACTGCTCCTGACCTGAGGGGCAGGGGGCGTACCTGGTGGGGGGAAGGGGATCAGACAGGCTGACAGGAGGGCCTTGGGACCCTGGCAGTGGGAGACAGCGTGCACCTGCACCGGAAGCACACCGGGTTCCCATCCCTGCCAAGTGCCCTACCTAGCTATGACCTTGGGCCCCTCCAAGCCTCACTACCCTCTAAGCCTCAGTTTCCCTGACCAACAAAGGTGTGCCGTCCACACCGCCTGAGAGAGCTTGGGGGACTGGCCAAGAAGACACCCATCAGGTATTTCATCCTATCATTTTTCCTCTTCTTTTTCACTTTAGTGTCTCCGAAGCAGGGTGGCGGGGGCAGCCCACTGACTTGGAGTAAGGAGGGAGGGATTTATAGTGGGGGTGCAGGCTGAGCTGAGCTTGTGGAAAAGGGCTCAGCAGACGCCGCCGGTTGCCTTCGAAATGTCCCCTGGTTCCTCCCACTCATCGGTGCCCAGGGACTGCGCCCAGCTGAGATACTCACTTTCCCAGATCTCCTTGCGGCTATGCGGCCACGTGACCCCATTCTGGCCAATGAAACATAAACAGAGTCTGCGTTCTCAGGAACGGCCTCTGGCTTCAGGGACCTGGGAGCCCCCGCAGCTCCTCCTCGCTCCTTCCTGCCTAGAGGAGAAGCCGCCCCTTGGGAATCCGAGGGCGATGAGCCGGTGGATGACAGCCAGCGCGCCGAGGTCGCAAAGTGGAGAGACAGAGGCTGGTCCCGGGGCCGCGAGTGACTGATACACACTGGCTCTGCACTGCCTGCTTCGGGGCTTCCTGGGCTTCGAGAAAAACTAACCCGTCTTCGTTTAAGTCCCTGTTGGTTGGGCTTCATGTGACTTGCAACTGAAACGAGTCCTAAATGATACAGATGGTTTGTCAGGGTGGAAGTGAGGGATGTGACAGGCGTTCGTGCCGGAACGGCAGGAGCAAGTGAAGGGAAGCAGGGGAGCACGGCCTGTGCGGCGGCCACGGCTGCTGCTTCTCTACCACCCGCGCCGCTCCAGGTGACCAGTCAGGGCGGCCTGATGGGAATCCTTCTGGAAGATTCCAGAGAATGATTTCAGAACTCTAAGAAAACACCCGGGCATGGCCAACCTCTCCCGTCTCCCCTTTCAGACAGTCTTCACATCTGCAACTCTGGGCAGCCAGCTCGTTGTCAAGAGGGGAGTCGGTCTGTGGGCCAGGCTGACGTCCCCAGGATCCCAGAACAGAAAGTGGGAAAGACCCGATTCCTTCAGGCCATCCCTGAGCCACCGTATTACGCACGCTGCAGCGACCTGAACTCCCGAATAATAATTATCTGACCTGAATAATAATTATCACTGAAGTCATCCTTGCTGAAGACAAGTGGAGTTGGGTCAACCAAAATCCTCTAAACTGACACTTTGTGTTTGAAGGAAAAAAGATGCATCGATCAGCCTCCCTTAACGAGGCTGATAGCATCTGGAGGTTCTAAGTTACTGCGTGCACCGCTTGCCATAGTAATCAGAGTAGATCATAGCACTTGCTTCTGGGCAAGACTTTGCAGTCTTTGTTGGAGTCTGTGTCACTCATCCAGCTTGATGGTAAGAACGTGGACTGTGGGCCAAATGGTCCAAGTTTGAATCCTACTTCTGCCAACTTCTTGCTTTATGACCGTGAATGAGCCATTCAAACTCTCCTTGCCTCACTCACCTTAACAGCCGAGGTAACACTTGCAAATCCCTCAGGGGGTGGCCCTAAGGCTTACATAACAGAAGTCACGAGAAGAACGGTCTCTGGCCCATGGCAAGGGCTGCTCAGAGTCAGCTGTCACTGTACTGACACGCAGGCAAACAGCAGTGTTGATCCCAAATGCTTTTCTGCTGTTCCAGTGATAATAGTCCCATATCACAGATAAGGAAACCGAGGCACAGAGAACTAAAGGTATTTGCCAGGGGTTCGCACAAGTGGTAAATGGAGAAGCTGGGATTTGAGCCCAAGCAGTGGGACCCCTGGGCCTGATCTCTGAACCACCGTGCTACTTTGGATCCTTTTCAAGGCGGTCAGACAGAAGGACACAGACAGCTAACCAGGTGGCCATGATGCAGGCTGGGACCGTGAGTATAGTCCAGCACCAGCAACAACGCCAGGCTTCTTCTCTGCCAAGCTCCTCACAGCTTTCCAGCTCCTGTCATTTCAGAGTACTGTTATAATTTCTCTGTTGCATTTTGGAGCCATTGGAAGGGTCAGCGGGCTCACAGATATGGAGGGAATCTAGCCAAATTGCCACCATCTGGCACCTCCCAGGAAACAGCATATGCTGTGGGCCTCTGCATGAAGCATCCTTCCAAATGCCTGCAGATGAGATCCTAAACACCGCCCAGCCAAGCACAGGTGGTCCCTGAGCCCCTGTAGAGGAGCACCAGCCCCCCACAGCTGACAGGCTCCCCCATGCCCTGGGTCTTCTGGGGCCTTCCTGAGCCAACAGCCCAAAGGGGACCAAGCTTGGAAGAAAGCACTCATTTTCTTCTTCTGGCTGGAGCAGTGCCCCTCGGGCAGGAGGTATGGAAAAATAACTGACATGAGACCAGACTCGCAAGCGTGGGGCACGAATGTGGGGCCCAGCACGTCCAGGCACTGCACACGGGGCCAAGAACACAAAGGTAAATAAACCCTCGTTCATGCCCTTAAGATGTTCACAGCGTAGAGAGCGAGACAGCAAACAACGGAAAGGAGCTCTTTACCGAGCCCTCGACGTGGGCCAGACACCCATTTTAAACATGAAGACATTTGGTCTCCACATCTGCTCCACGAAGTGGGTCCTTTTATCATTGTCATTTCTCCCGGGAGACTGAGGCATACACAGAGAAGTTAGGTCACTTGCTCAAGGTCACATAGCTCATCAGTGGCTGGAGCCAAGTATGAGCCCAGGACATCTCAGAAGAGGCTTGAGATGTGCTCTAAATAGAGTTGGATGAGGGCGTCCTGGGGCCCCGAATGGGAAGCAATGAATTCTTCCTGCTGGGGAGGGGCTGCTCGAAGGGAGGAGGAATCATGAGAGGTGGACAGATGGACTGCCAGATGAGGGTAATGATGATGAGAACAGTAGTAGCCAACACTTACTGGGTGCTTACTAAGCAACTCTGCTGGGTTTACTCAGTGGCTCCACACAACACACTTAAGAAGGTCATCAACATTAGGCAAGGTTATATATGTGACAGTCGAGGCACAGAGAGGTTGAATGACTTGCCTCATCTCAGGTGAATGGGGAGAGGCAGAGCCAGGATTTGAACCCAGGGAACTTGGCCTCAGTACCTCAGTACTGCGACCTCACCATTAGACCAAAGTGACAGGGAGATGGTCGAGGGACAGGAATCTCTCCGGGCAAAGGAGGGGAGGTAGGATAGTGCCTGGCCTGGGTAGGGAATGGGTCACGGTACCCGGCATAGTGAGGGGGCAGACTGTGGGTGAAGGGACACGAGGGGAAAGGGGGTGTTAAGAAGGCCCTGAACTTGCTCTTAGAGGGGATGAGATCTCAGCTGAACATGGCTGAGCGAGGTCAACAGTTTCTCTGCATCAGGGTCACGTCGAGCATTTGGTGGGGATTGAGTTCCAGTTGTGGCTGTGGCAAACATGTGACCATGTCACTGAGACTCAGCATTCTCTTCTATGAAATGGGCACATCACAGCTTATAGTAAGATAAAAACTCCAGTGCACAGAATAGTGTAAGGGAGTGAGAAGTGAGGAGTTCATGCTTGGTATATCCCTGGAGCACAAAGGGTGAGATGGGGCACCAGACGTGAAGCTGTAGAGGGACGTGTGGGGCAGGATGTGCAGGGCAACAATGAGAACCATATAGATGGGAGAGTGATGTGCTTTCTATCAGGTAGGCTTCTTAACTGCAACCGACAAACCCCACTCTGGTTTATGCAAAACTAAAACTAAACACTAAAACTGATTAAAAGATAGCAGGCAGCATAGAGACTTTTCCAAAGAATCAGAAAAGCAAGATCAGAAGATACACAGCCACAAGCTGTATCTGACTTCCGGGCACAGGAAAGCAGAAAGTGCGCCGTGCTCCTCTAGAAGGACCAACCCCTCCACGGCTTTGTTTAACAAAATCTCCATTCTCCCTGTCTCTTCCCTTCCAGATCACCATCTCAAATGAGAGGATCTGATTTGAGAAATCAAAGTCACGTGACTGCCCCTGCAGCAAGGGAGGCTGGGAGGATCCATCTGGAGAGGTGGGAACTGCATTATGGGAAACTCTCCAAACACAGAGTAGGCATTCAGAAGGTGATGGGCAGCCTCAAAAATTCTCAAATGTCCTTCTGTGGTCCAATTTGCCTTGTAGTGAGATTTCTCCTGAAGGAGCCTCGAGTCAGGATTTTAGAAGGACAGGACTGGAGACCTGGGAGATCCCCGGGAATCAGCAAGAAGGAACAGGGACATGGATGTGAGCAGTGGTGGCCAAGATGCCGAAAAGGGACAGACCTAAGAAATATTTAAGAGGGAGAATCCGTGGGACTTGAAAACAAAGAGTTAAAACCATCAAGGGAGGGGGGATGCCTGGGTGGCTCAGTTGTTAAGCATTGGCCTTCTGCTCAGGTCATGATCCCGGGGTCCTGAGATAGATCCCCGCATTGGGTTACCTGCTTGGCAGGAAACCTGCTTCTACCTCTCCCCTTCCCCCTGCTTATGCTCTCTGTGTCAAATAAATGAATAAAATCCTTAAGTAGGTAGATAGATAGATTGATCGATCGATCGATCCATCAGGGGGACACAAATGGAGCTTAAGGGATTACCAATCCTTGAGGGCATTGCAAAAACCTCTGCAGGGAAGGACACAAAGTGTCAGGGTGGCTGACTTCAGGCCAGGAAGTTGGGGTGAGAAGCAAGCGGGGTGCGGGGGAGGGCTTTAACGGTTCTACTCCCTGTGCATTGGTCTTCTTTGAACCCTCCACAACAGGGATGTGCTCCTCAGCCATCCCGCTCAGATACTGCTTTTCCAGGAAATACTAGTACAGACGCTTGGCAGGGATGGGCACCAAGATCCTCGAGGGAGCCAAGATCGGTGATTCATTCACCTTTTAATCCCAGGGTCCTGGCGTAAGGGCAGGCCCACCCTGAGCACTCAGTGACCATTCGTCATGGAATGACCACGTCTCCTGGAGCTTGGACTCCAAGAAGGTCACCTCTATTGGAAAGAAATAAGGAACAAGAGAAAAGTTCTATATTTCCAGCCCTCCTTTTAGGCAACGCTGTTCCTGAAAGAATGAGCAACCTTCTCTGTATTCATCAGTGATATTTCATTACGTCTTCCCAGTGAATTGGCCTCAGGATCGGGGGTGAGGTAGAGCCACAGGCAAGGCCCTATCTTCACTAGCTTTGACCACATTTTCAACCCACTGAAAGATTTAAGGTTTGGCAGTAAAAAGAAAGTGCACAAGGGGAGGGAGAGAGAAAAGCGTTCAGAGTCCGGCTCCATTCTTTACCAGCGGTGAGACCCAAGGCGAGTTTCTTTCACAGCTGGGGCCCGGTTCCATGCTTCGGAAAACAAAGGAGGGGATCCCCGAAGCAATGTCTGGCCTGGGGGTTAAGTGAGGTGATCCACTTGCACACTTAGCAGAGAACCTAACACAGTACGCATGCTACGTTAACACTTGTTAGTGCAAACTTTTCATTACCTGGGCCAAGTTGGTCGTGCCTCTCGGATTTTGTGCCTACCGTTCCTTCACCTGAAAAGCCTTTCCTTGTGACCCTTCCAGGCATGTAGCTCCTTCTCAACACACAGGTTTTGGCTCCAAAGCCGCCTGCTCCAACCACACAAACTAAAACACCCCCCCACTCCACCGGAGTGCCTGTCTAATTTCTTCCGAGGACTTAACCACCTTCAGAAAATACCATCTTTACTTTCATCACTTATTTATCGTCTGTCTTCCCACACGAGGACTGTCATGGCATGAGGGGAGGGGCTGTGACGGGTCGTCCCACTGCATGATCTCCCAAGCTGGGGACAGTGCCTGGCCCAGAGTGCACAAACCGTTCGCATCTGGGGAAGGAGGGGCGCAGTCTAGACTCGATTCTTTCCTGCCCTGTGTTCCCTGGGGTCTGGTCTTCACTTCATTCTCCTGACGGACGTCTCTGGGTTCTTCCTCTACTCACCCCATTTTAGCTACTGTAGATGTTTACCTGCAGAAACTGGAAACAAGACTAAACACAGGAAAAGTTGATTTCTCTCTCTCTCTCACCCATGTAACAGGGAAGCTCCCTGCTGCAAAGTGGTCAGGACCCAGGATCCTTTGTCTCCTGGTTCCCCCACCCATAGGGCATCGGCCTCACCCACATGGCCCCCGATGGCCCCCTGTCCCGTCTGGACTCCACACAAGGAAGGAACACGACAAAAGGCTTCGGAAGGAAGTTATACCCACCACTTCTGCTCAGTCTGGCTGGCCAGAGACTGGTCCCAGGGACACACTGACACCAAGGAGGCTGGGAAAGGGAGTCCCCACTCTGCACAGCCAGAAAGCCAGAGAGAAGGAGGGACCGCTGTCACTGTGGTATGGCCACCCTCTCTGACCCACATCCCCCCCACTCTTCCCTGGAGTGTCTGTCAAATCAATGCCCCGTGAGAGAGGAGAGGCCAGAATGGGCTGAGGAGGGACGGCCAGGGGTCTGCGCCACTTGGGAGGAGTGGGGATGGTTCGAGCTGCCCCTTTGGGCCTCTCCCTGCCCGCTCTTGCTCTCGCTGTTACTCACCTCTCCAGCCCCACTTGGGCCTGTATGGGAGTTTCTCCTACTGATAGGGTCAAAGTAGAACTGATCTCCCTTCACCCAAGGCTGCCAAAGGCCCTTGCATGCCCCAGCCCCAGCTGTCTGGCTCCGCTTCTCCATCCCTGGTGCTTCCCCACCCTGCTGGGTCGCGCCCCCTGGCACGGACAGACCCTCAGCAACTCTCTGCAGCCAGCTCTGGGCTGTTCTGCCGCACGCCAGCCTCTCTGCCAGGGAGGGGACAAGACAACCACCCCTCAGGCTCCCTGGGACAGAGTGGGCTGTTGGTCAGGGTGCGTGTGGACAGGCAACCATGTCATAGTGTGACCGAGGACGGCTTCTGGGGGCAGGGCCACATTGCAGGGGGATCTGTCCACGGGTGTTCTGCCCCCTCATCCTTCAGCTACATGTTCTGTCTGAGCCCAGGCACTTGTCACCTGGGCCAATGGGTCTGAGGAGGAAGGAGACCATGGAACAGGCTTGGAGGTCTTTCCCTGCCCTGCATGCACCCTGCATTTGTGGGAGTGGCAGTTAGCTTCTCCCCTGGAGAACCACCCACCACTCCCCCATTCTTAGCCCCTGTAGTTGGCATTGGGCTGACCCCCACCCCTGACTCCACAAGCGAACACAAGACCAAGGCGTGCCCAGTCAGAGAATTCCATTCTCCTGGACATGCTGTGAATCAAAGCCAGTCACAGTGACCAGGTCAGACCAATGAGAGTCTGGGCTGAGAGGTTTGCTAGAAGCCTTCGAGCTTCCTCTTATTTTTCTGGGGTTGCTGACCTGTAAGGTGTAACCTAAGGTTGCGGAGGCCATTTCTGCCATTAGGAGAGAAAAGCCTTCCTACAAACTGAGCCAAAAAAGATGAAAGAAGGACAGAAAGATGGAATGTAAAAGGCGGACTCCCCAGTCCAGCCGTACCTGAACTCCACCTATCCTTAGATGCTTTCATCACAAGACTCTTTGTTGTCTTACACCACTTAGAAATAGATTCTTGTCACCTGAAACTGAGAGCTTTCTGTTTGTGGCTTTTCTTCCTGGATCCATAGAGAAACCCATAGGATGTGGGGAGAAGCTGGGGTTCCCGTCAATGTGGACGTCTGCTGGCTGTGGGTTCCACCTGGTGGGTCACCTGCCCTTTTATACCCCTTCCCGCCCAGCACTGCCCGCCCTCTTTCCCTCAGCCCCTGCTCAGCTCCTTCCAGCCTGTTTCTCACTCCCTTTCTTCCCCTTTGTGCATCTGAGCCTAAGACCCCTTCCCAACACCACGACAATTCCACAGCTGCGAAAGACAAGTACTGTGATACGTGACAGAGCACCAATTTCTTAGAGCTTTCTCTCTTTCTCTCAAGCCAAAACATTTTTCAATTCTAATTAAATTTTAAATTGTGGTAAAATATACATAACATAAAATTTACTATTGAACTATTTTTAAGTGTACGGTTCAAAGGCATTAAGTACATTCACATTGTTATGGAAACATAACCCCTGTCCTCCTCCAGAACACTCTTCATCTTGCAAAGAGGAAACTCTATTCCCATTAAACAACAACTCCCCATTCTCCCCCTCCCAGACCCCATGGCAACCATCGAGCCATTTTCTGTCCGTGTGAGTTTGACGGCTCTGGGTACCTCATACAATATTTGTACTATTGCAACTGGCTTATTTCACTTAGCATCATGTCCTCAAGGTTCATCTGCATGGTAGCTTGGGTCAGAATTTCCCTCCTTTTTAAGGCAGAATTACAGTCCATTGCATGGACAGACCACAGCTTGTTTATCCATTCATTTCCTGATGGTCACTTGTTGCCTCCACCTTTCGGCCATCATGACCAGAGCTGCTATGAACAAGTACCTCTTCCTGTTCCTGCTTTCCATTCTTCGGGGGCATAGACCCAGACGTGGGATTATGGAGTCACGTAGCAATTCTATTTTAATTTTTTGAAGAACCTCCATTCTGTCTTCCACAGTGGCTGCACCATTGTACTTTCCCACCAGTAACACACAGGGGTTCCAGTTTCTCCACAGCCCTGTCAATACTTGTTTTTTTCTGGGTTTTGTTTTTTGTTTTAATAGTGGCCATCCTGGTAGGTGTGCAGTGGTATCTCATTGTGGTCTTGATTTGCATTTCCCTAATGAGTGATGCTGAGTCATTTCATGTGCATATTGGCCATTTGGAGATGTGTGTACTTAAGCCTTGGAGCCTCCCTTACTCATTTCATTCATCCTTTAGTCATCCATCCATCAAATATTTCTTGCGCATCTACTACATGCCAGGTATTGTTCTATGTGTTATAGATACAACAACGACCAAGACAAAGCAAAAACAAAGTGAACAAAATAAAATTAAATTAAATTGAAAGCTCTCGTCTCTGTGGAGTTGCCAATTTTAATCTTTTTTAACATAATCCTTATTTCAGAGGGCTTGTCTCCGGCATGAAATAAAATAATGTCTAAGGCCCCTATCAGAGATGGGGCACCATGCAGACCCTCCCACGCCTCTCCTCTCTCTCCGTGTGCCTTCACACGCCCTCCATCCCTTCTACCATCTTCTCCCCATCTGACACCACCCAGCCTCCCCTACCTCTTCCCTTCTCCATGTGCATTTCAGGACTGGGGGAGTCTCAGAACTGGAGCTACCATGCCTGTGGAGTCCTGCTGGGGATTTCCATCCCTCCTTCAGCTTTGCTCCTGCAATACAAGAAAACATCTTGAAAACACTCATCAAACATTACTTGTTAGCCCTGCCGTGGAGCTAAGCCCACAGAGAACATCCACGAAGAAATGCCGTCTTCTCACAATAAAGTCCTTTGTCTGATACATTTATTGTCAATTTTCTGTGACCCAATATATGGTGAGGCTGGGACAGACAATTCAAATATCTACAATGAAGACGGATGGGAAAGCAGACACTACTATTTCAGACTCATGCTGAGGAAGGGGCAGCTTGGAGGTGGGAGATGTCTGGCTAATGAGTTCGGGGTTGACCCAAGCCTGGAGCAATGGGTGGAATTTGAACTGGAGATGAGTGGACAGGGATTAAAAAGTGGGGAATAAGGCTTATCAGTTGGTCTTCCCTTCTGATAACTAATGATGACTTCCTCCCTGCTATCTGTCATGTACCCTCTCTGAAGGGCTTTTTCTAGATTAACTCGTTTGATCCTCACAACAACTATTCTAGAAGGAGTTATTAGACTTGTTTTCTAAAGCATGAAACTGACATAAAAGAAATCAAGTCATTTTCCCAAAGTCATCATACTGTTGAGTGAATGATGCCAAGTTCAAATCCAGGCTGTGCCTGGTCTGACTCCATGAGCTGAAACAGTCCCCACTCCCTCCATACTCAAGGGCAGACACACATACCACCTGTTGGATTCCTAGCCAGGCCTGTCTGGCATGCAGTCACTGTTCAATAAGCACGTGTTGTGTGTTAATAAACACTTGCAAAGAACTTTTCAGTTTATAAAACATTTCACCTCTGTTAGTTCAGGTGTCCTCCCTGGAACCCTGGGAGGGAAAAATCAATATTCTATAGAGTAAGAAAATGAGGCATGTCACAGACCAACAAAGTAGCAGAATTGGAGCTTGAACCTCTGTTCAAGAAACTCTGACAATTCCTGATTTGGGGTTGTTGTCTCTACCAGGCCAAAGAATAAGCAGCCTTCAAGGCCAGAGTAGCCACAGCCCTCAGGCAAGAACACGATAAATTGAAAAGGAGACTAATGTTGGGAGAGAAATTTATCAGGTTCTAGTGCCCAGTGATAAAAATAAAGCAGAGAGGGAACTTAGAAAGGAAAATGACAGACATCCCCTTAAAGATCTGGGGGGAAAAAAAATCTATCAAGGCAGCAAAAGTCACATGTGCAAAGGTCCTGAGGCAGGAATGAATAAATAAAGCAGAGAGGGAACTTAGAAAGGAAAATGACAGACAACCCCTTAAAGATCTGGGGGGAGAAAAGTCTATCAAGGCAGCAAAAGTCACATGTGCAAAGGTCCTGAGGCAGGAATGAACTTGATGTGTTCAAGGGTCAGAGAGCATCCCAATTCATCTGGAGTGTTGCAAGCATGCTATGGTGTCCAGGAATATAGAGTTAAAGCTAAGGAAGGAGGAGGAATTTTATTCTAGATGCAATAACCCCCCTGGAGGTCTGATAAATCTTTTTAAATCTTCCCTCCTGCAATATAGGGAGGATTCACAGGAGAGTACAAAATGGAAGCGACAAGGCTGAGGGACTCAGAGGTCCAGGTTAAAAATGGTGATGGTTTGGATCAGTACGTACTTGATGGAGATGAAGAGAAGAGGACAATGCAGGACCTATTACAGAGGTAGAGCCATGGGATTTGCTGATGCCTTGGAAGGTGTCAGGAGGAAGGAATGGGAGCAGTCAGGCCTTGACCTTGCATCATGGACAGCTGGCTAAAACACAGCTTCTGGAAGCTTCTGTCAGTGGAATGGGACATTGTCTCAGTAGGAGCTGAACACGAGTTGTCTCGTGTCCTTAGGAAGAGGTGAACAGGACCCTGATAAATGCCTACCTTCTTCTTCAGGCTTCTCCCTGGGGCTCATTCCATGTGTCACAGGAGGGCACGGGCCTCAGGAGCTACCAGGTTTTCCAGCTCTCTGGACGGGGGGCATTCCGCCCTGTCTGCTGCTCCTGGACAGAGAAAGGCGGGACACAGAAAACACGCACAGCTGCCAACCCCAGCACTTCGTCCTTCGGCGGTCTGCTCGGGCCTGTGTGTTCTGGAGCCAAGCAGCCCATACAGATGGGCTCTGTTAGCTCCAGGCACAGAGGCCCTGGTACTGGATCCCTCACCAGCTGGTGATGGACCGTGGTCGGAGCTGGGACTCTGCCAGCCTGAAGACTTAGAGGTTTCAGATGCAGCCGGGGCAGGCGTGAGTCCCCACAGTGCACCTTTCTACTGGCACAGAAACATCTAGAAGGGTCTGGACATCTCTCTACAAAAATGGGGCAGGGGGCTGACCGTGGCTTCAGATGCCCCTATCACTCTTCTCTGTATGGCCACCTGCCAGGATTCCTATAGTCTAGCAGCCCACGCCCCCATCCCCCACTTTCCTGGGGGGCCAGGCTTTCCCCCTTCATCTAGGCTCCTCACCTTAGCAGGGAAGTGTCCTGTGTCCCTCCCCTAAAAACTTCTGCGTTCTATTTTATCTCATCTCTGACGACACTGTTCTTAGAACTTAGCTAATCTGATAAGAGGATGTGCATGGAAGTGTTAAAAGCTGCATTGGCTGTGTCATCAGTGACTCGGATTCCTATCCCAGCATCATCCCTAATTAGCTTGGGGAGATTAGAAAACCCTGGAGAGACCGTAAGGCGTGCTGAGCACCCAACCAAACTCTCTCCTTGGCTCACACAGAGGGCGGGGAAGAGAAAGGAAAGACCGCGGCTCCCCACCACGGGATCCACCGTGGTTCCAACTCTGTCCTTGTGTTCTGCAACAATGGCAGGGGCAGGGGGATGGCCCTGAATGGGACGCCGGGCACGGGGCGTCCACACAAAGCCGTATGTAGTACAGCATCGCAATTGCAGTGTTCATCATCGCGACGGCTGCTGCTGGGGATTGCTGACGGGGGCACGGACTCTGGCTGAACGCATCCTCTGTTTTCTCTGCAAAGCAGTTGTGTTTCTGACCCTCGATTCCTGTGGGAGCACTTTTAGCCACTCTGCAAATGGAAGCAGGGCCGTCCACACCCGTCGTGATAACCATCTCTACCATTCACTGAACACCAGCCGTGGGTCACCCTCTGTGCCGGGTGCTTTAACGTGTATGTCCTGATTTCATCCTCTTTACAGATGGTTGACATTGGTATTTGTCCTTTTTCTCAGGCAGGAAACTTGGGGGCTCAGGTGCTGACCTGAGCGCGCACAGTGGGCAGAGGCCCGAGCGGGCAGGACCGCCTCACAGCGCCCTTGACCCCTGCATCGGCATTCTCTCTGTGACCCTTGCTCCTCCTGCTTTGTAGCAAGAATATAGGCCCCAGGAGGCCCAGATTGATTATCTTAAGTTTTACAACCCTTCCCTTTAGGTTCCTTTGACTCCTGCTTTGCTGTGTTTATAAAGGGCTTTTCTCTGACACAGAGAACTTGACTGTTTGCAGAGGCTGGGATTGTGGGTCTCCGCCTCTCACTTCGCGGCCTGGCATGCCCTCCCCTCTCCTCTCCTTTGCTCCCTGTCCTCTCTTCTCTGACCGGCCAAATGATACTCTAAAGTCTCCTTTATTCAAGCCACAAAACCTCCAATGCAAAGTGGCTGATGCGGGAAAACGGCACACTGGCTTTTGTAACCGAGCCTGGCTGTGGGGAAGCCGGTTTCAGGAGCAGCTTGACTATGGTGTTCAAAGGACACGGTCGGGACCTGGGGTTTCTATCTCGTGGCTCTACTCTCAGATCAATTTCCCCTTGTGGCTGCGGCATATTTCATCTGTTCTCAGATGCAAGGCTTCTGGAAAAAGAGGGAGCATCTCAGTGCCAACACGAGTGTATTCATTCAGCAATAGTTGGAAGTATCGCTTTGCTGCACATGGTTTTCTAGGTGCGGAGGACACCTGAGAGAATGCAGAGGGACATCCCTGCCCTTCGGGAGCTCTCGGGGCAGGCGGGGGACCGACGATACATGGATTTGCAAATAAGTACATGGAAGATGTCAGGGAGTGACTCACGTAATGAAGATAAGTAGCACAAGGCCAGGAGGTGGAGGGACGGTGGGGTGGCTGCCGTCTCAGAGCAGTTGGGAAGACCCCTGGAAGTCACTCTTCAGAGAGGCCTCCATGAAACAAACTTTGTGTGTCTTGGAGAGAAGAATGTTCCAGGGAGAGGGAGCACCAAGGCAGAGTCCCAGCGAGGGACTGCTGGGTGTGTCCATGCAAGAACCGGAGGTAGAGGTGCTGGGGACAAGGGGAAAGGGGGATGGCTGTGGAGGGGTAGGAGCCCCATCAGGATGAGGGAGGAGCTTGACTCTCCCTCCGCTGTGAAGGAGCAGCCAGTAGAGGCCACAGAGCAGCAAGAGGAGCTCTGATCTGTACCCAAAGGACCCTCTGGCAGCAGGGAGACTCCCGGACTTTGCGGGCCGCACGCTCATTTGGGGATGAGACCCCGGAGCGCCGCGGTGTGAGCTGACAGGGGTCGGAAATAGTCCTCCAGAGAATCATCCCATCCTGCCAGCAGGAGGCAGACAAGTGCACTCCAGGTTGTAGAATTACATGGTGGGAGGAGCTCTGTGGAGCATGGAACCAACCCAGTGGCCCTCCCCTCTACAGTCCAGAAACCTTCCTGGTGCCCATCCTCCCACCGGGTCTCTGAGGCGCCTGCTTGGGGCATATACAGGGGACATGAGGCTGTTCGTGTCCTCCATGCACACGTCTATGCCTTGTCTTCTCTGATGGATCAGGGGTTGGTGCACAAGTTCCCTGGGCCAAATACAGACCACACGGCCTATTTTTATCCAGCTCTTGAACTATGTTTTTTTACATTATACACACACACACACACACACACACACACACACACACACACGATAAAGACCACGCTTGGCCTGCAAAGCCTAAGATTATCACCACCGGGCCCTTAGGGAGGACCTTCTGTTCCCTTCATCCCTGCCTGTCTTTCTGGATTGGTTCCAATGGCAACATCTGATTGCATCGCGATGTAATCAGTCCTCTGTGATTATCAGTAAATGCACGGTGTTTCAGAGCACGCAGGGAATATAATCTTGCCATCCACATTTTCATATACAAGAGTCAGAGTAGACGGCTGGTACTGACAGTTATGTGGGACATCTGCTGTCTGCCCCCTCACTGCATCTTCTCTGCTTCTTTGAACCACAGCACCACTGTTTTCATTTGGGGACACCCCCCCCCCCCGCTCTTCTTAGCGCTTGAGTTTGCTGAGGCAATAGCCCAGGTTTCAGAAGGGAGTTTTAAACCCACACTGGGCCAATGAGCTGAAAATCTGTGATTGCCTTTTAGAAACTTGGCAGAGTAGGAGGTGAGGGGTTGAGAAGATGCCTCTTCCCATTGCCCTTGGAAGGGGGAGGATCTCACCAGACCACTGGGGTGGAGGGGGTGAGCCCAAACAGAGGAAGGTGGAAATGAGAGCTAGAGAGGGAGACTGGGTCTGCTGATGTCAACTGACCCCATTAATGACTACTCGTGTCCCAGCTTCTCTTCTTCCCAGCTCTGTGACCTTGGTAGAATAACCATCAGGCCATTTCTGAGAATAAATGGCAGTACTCATAATTATTTTGGGGGTGTCTCAGGCAAGCCAGCATATATGGTCATTCTGGACTGGAGCAAATTACTTTAGGTCTCACGGTCTCAGGTTCTCCATTGAGGAATATCCATCTCCAAAGAGATGCCATGAGGATTAGATTATGTGATATGCATCTTTACAAGACTGCCAGGCCCACCACCAATTACTCAGATAGGCTTGCTACTCTTGCTGTCATTGTTTTTTCATTAATTGTCTGTCCCCAAGCACCTTGAAATTACCTCACATACTTAGAGAACTTCCTTGCTGAGCCAGTGGTGCTCATTGTGGTGCTGCTCTGCTCTGCAGCCAGAGGTCACTCCTGGTTTTGGAGCTACCACACCCAATTCTTTTCTCTTCTCTGAGATTGTGTGAGCCATGTGATAGACTTTGATAAGTCCTTTTACACTTACACAAGCTAGATGGATTTTTCCTGTTTATAACTAATTCATAACCAGTAAAAACCCCTAGATCCAACCATGCCTATAATCCTCCCCCACACAGAATTTTCAGTTAAACAAGATAATCATCCTTTGAATTCCATTTAATTTGGATCCTTATCACTCGCAGCCAAAGCCTACTAATTAATACACATACATACTTGCTATCAAAATTGGGGCGGGGGGGAGGAAATGTAGAAAAGTAAAAACTACAGTTCTTATATAAAACCTTTAAACTACAATTCCTTAAACATTCGCCTAGCTTAGAAAATGCAAACAAAGCTTATGTTGTGTGTTGTGATCCCCCTTGGCAGGGCTGCAGGAGTAAGCTGAATCCTTCCATGTGTTTTGAGAGGTGATTGTCTCTAGAAAAGACCATCTTTCTTCCCACTGTGAACTTGTGATTCTCCAAAATCTAGAGTACCTTGTGGCCATATAAAAAGGAAAAGAAAACGCAGCACATTCGGATTACTGTACAACACATCCCCCAACTCCCTATAAAAAAGTGAAACCCAAGAAGGTCAGGTTTTCTGAATACAGACCTTTGTGAAAACCCTTGAAAATTTATCTTCTTATCAACACCCTCAAATAATTTATTTGGATATGAATGAGGGTTTCAACCCAAGAGAAAAAAAATTAAAAACAGCTCTGGAAATAAAATTCCCATTCATGCTCCAAGTTCACGTTTCTGACATTATTTCTATATGCCTGTCAGGGCTGGGAGAAGGAAGAGGGAAAAAAATCTGAGCACTAAGACCAGGACTTTGCTTGTGCTGTACGTCTATGGGTAGGCACAGCCACTGATGCCACCTCAGAAGGAGGAGTTCCTGGCACCTGGGATTTGGTTCTGGAATGTCAGCCCAAACCTGGATGAGAGTGGGACCTAGAGGAGTGTGTTGTTTTTAAGAGAAATCCAACTAATGCATTCAAAGACATCGGTTATGTGGGCATGATTTTAAATATCATTTTAAAACATTATACAGTAGAATTTAACTTCAGTGTACATTTCTGTGAATTTTAATGTATCTATGTGTTGCATAACCACCTCTTGGTAATCAAGATAGAGAGCAGTTCTATCAGCTTTCCCCCACAAAAAAATCCAGCCTCCTGCTATTCCATTATAGTTACTCCCCTCCCCCACCCCATACATAACTCCTGACAGCCCCTGTCCTGTTCTCTATCAATATGGTTTTTCTGCTTTTTCAGTAAGTCATATAAATGGAAATGTACAGTATGTAGTTTTTGAGACTGCTTTCTTTCACTCAACATAATGCCTTCCAGATTCAAAGAAGGTGCCACGGATCTCTACAGTTCATTCTTCTTATTGTTGAGTTGTCTCCGTCCGTGGATGAACCCCAGATGAGTCCACCATTTGCCCTCTGAAGGTCACTTCTGTTGCTCTCGTGTTTTTGCAATCATGGATGGAGCTGTTATGAACATGTGTGTCCAGGTTTTGGTGTGAATGTAAGTTTCTTGTCCTCTAGGGTGAATACCCAGCAATGCGAGCCCAGGGTCATCTGGTAAGAAACTGAAAAACAGTTTTCCAGAGTGACCATACCGTGTGGTGTTCCTAAAAGCCATGTGTGAGCTCTCATTTTGCTTCACGCTCTCCTGCGCTGCTGCTGTCCAGGCTCTATTACAGCCTTTCTCGGACATTTGTGGCACTGTCTTGTTGTGGTTTTCCTTGGCATTTCCCTGATGCCTAAAGACAGAGAAAAATCTCATCACGTGGGCATTTGCCTCCCATTTATCCTCTTTACAAAGAGTCTGTTCAAGTGTTCGCTGATTCCTTAATTGGGCTTTTTGTTTTCTTACCGAGTTTCAAGAATCTGTTACATATTCTGGATAAGCGATTTGCAAATATATATTCTGATATGCAATTTGCATATATTTCCTCCCAATAACAGATCCGATTTAGCAGTCTTTCCACAGTCTTTTAACTTTTAATTTTTATAGAGTCAATTTTATTCATCTTTTTTCTTTTATGGGATATGCTGTTGGTATCAAATCTAGAAACTTTTCCCAACCGCAGGTCACAAAGCTATTTTCCTATTCTTGGCTTTGATTCCATTTTTCCATTTGTTTCATGTGTGTCCATGATTGTGTATTGGGGGATTTTTTTTTTATCATGGATACTTTAAGGCCTTTGTCTGAAAATTTTAGTATCTGTGTTACTTCACTGTTGGTGTCTGTGAACTGTCTCTTTCATACGTGGTGACATTTCCCTGGCTCTTTATAGATCAAGCAATTTTAGATTTTATCCTGGACATTTTGTCTATTATGTCATAAGACTCAGAGTCTTGTTCAAATCCTGAGCATCACAATGTTGCTTAAGAGTTTGGGTATGAGAGGGGCGCCTGGGTGGCTCAGTCTGTTAAGGGTCTGCGTTCAGCTCAGGTCATGATCGAAGGATCCTGGGATCGAGACCCTCATCAGGCTTCTTGCTCAGCAGGGATCCTGCTTCTCCCTCTGCCTGCTGTTCCCCCTGCTTATGCCACCTTTCTCCCTTTCTCTCTGTCTGACAAATAAATAAATAAAATCTTTAAAAAAAAGTTTGAGGGCGCCTGGGTGGCTCAGTTGGTTGGGCGGCTGCCTTCGGCTCAGGTCATGATCCCGGACTTCCGGGATCGAGTCCCGCATCAGGCTCCCAGCTCCTTGGGGAGTCTGCTTCTCCCTCTGACCTTCTCCTCTCTCATGCTCTTTCTCACTCATTCTCCCTCAAATAAATAAACAAAATCTTAAAAAAAAAAAAGTTTGAGTATGAAAGACTAGAGAAAAAAAGGTGAGAGGGATGGAGGACATTCACACTCTCTGAGTGTTGGCATCTTTACCAGAACAAGGCTAGCAGGCTCCTCTGGGCTCCTCCAGGAGCTCTCTCCATCTCTGTCCTAGCACCTGTGTCTGGGTTTGGGGATCGGGTCACTTGATACCAGAAGTGGAAATCTGCTCCCCACCAGTTTGGTGGCTCTTCAAATTCCAGTCTTCCCTGATCTACCTACAACGATTTCTTCGTCAGAGTCCTCCATTCACGGCTCTGTGCAATCTGCCCAGTCTCTATAGATTTATTCAGTGGGAGAGACAGAGAAAACTGCTTATCTTACCTGGAGCCAGTAGGGCCAACATCATTTTTTAAGACTGATCCACTGGGGCACCTGGGTGGCTCAGTCAGTTAAACACTGACCCTTGACCTCAGCGCAGGTCTCGATCTTACGGTCAAGAGTTCAAGCCCCGTGTTGGGCTCCACACTGGATGTGGAGTCTACTTTGAAAAAAAAGATGAAGAGCAATCCATCCATCCATTCCACATGTTTACTACAATTGTCCTTGTGTCACGGTCCCGTATATACTTGCCTCTGGTACCATGGATGTGAGCTTCTCCAGCTCCGTTTCTGGTTTCATCCATCCCCGAGTCTGGCTTGGTTGTGGTTTGGTTTGGCTTGGGCTGGTGCCCATGACAGAAAAGTGCAGAGGGAGCATGCTTCATGGCAAATCTAATACAGGATCTTAAGTGACTCCATTTCTCTGTTCATCCGTGCTTCCTGTAACGTTGGCTTCATCTCTGGATTGCACCTTCTGCCCGTTCTGGCCTCTCATCTTGGGAACAACAGAATAGTTCTCAGGTGTCTAGGACACAGGTCTTCCTTAATCGTGTAGCACAAACTAGGGAGAGAGCGGGGGTCTCATAGTATCTCCTGTATCAGCCTTAAGTTTTTTCTTTTCGCTAGCCCATTCTGGGCTATATGTCTATTCCTAAGCCATCATCAAAGCCAGAATGCGGAGAGTGTGAAGCCTGACAGAAGCTTTCATGAGCTCCCCTATGTATCTGGGCATGGAATCAGTCCCGCCCAATACTTGTGCCTGGGAATACAGGAGGCATGATTTTCCCAAAGGAAAATCAGAGTGTAAACAATGGGAGAAAGGACAGGTGGGTAGATAGATGCAATGGAGCTAAATCATGTAAATTAATTTTGAATGCAAACATCAGAAGTGGTAACTCATCCTTACATAATTATTTCAAATGGCTTGCTGTTCGTGTAAGCAATTATGTCCAGAGGTTCAGACATCAGGAGTGGCTTAATTACGATCCCTCTCCATTTTATCTTTCATTTTCTGTGAGGCACCCTTTTCCTCCTCCTCCTCAGCCTCGCTTCCCAAGATGGCCCAGCCATTCCAGGATTCAAATTGCCAACACCTCCACCTCCAGAGGACGGTTCCAAGGAAAACATGAGTTCCGCACTGAGTGGGCCAAGCCGTATCTAGGAAAACATTGCACATTGATGGGCTTACACCTGGTTTTTCAGAAACAATCGTGTGGCCAAAAAGGTGGAATTACTCTAGTTTTCTTGGGACATTCAAGGCCCACCGCTGTACTTGGGCGTGAGTCTGTTTTTCTGAGAGACATGAGGTAATTGGGAGGAGGGAGAGCGTCCCCTGAGGGCACTGCTGGAAGGAACATGGGCAATTAGATCCTGGATGGGCATGAAAAATACCTACAAATACCAGGGCACCTGGGTGGCTCAGTAGGTTAAGCACTTGACTCTTGATTTTGGCTCTGGTCATGGTCTCAGGGTCGTGGGATCGAGCCCCATGTTGGGCTCCCTGCTCAGCTCTGAGTCTGCTTGAGATCCTCCCTCTCCCTCTCCCTCTGCCCCTTACCCTGGCTCATATGTGCACGGTCTCTCTCTCTCTCTGAAATAAATAAATAGAACTTAAAAAAAAAATACTAACAAAAACTACCAGACATAGAATCATGTCCTTTTAAAGCAGAGAATGGGTCTCCTTCATTTTGAATTTCCACAATATTCACAGTCAATGGCACTGAGTAGGTACTCTTGATCAATTTCAGAGGACTGGACTAATGAGTTCTAACCACCACGCTCTAGGAAACAAAATTCTAATCACATTTAAAAATAGGATTCACAGCCCTAGGCTAATTCCCATTGTAGGCACTATAATGGAGAGACATACTTTGTTATAGCTGTGTCTTTGAAAACCTGTCAAAATATTTTGAAGTTAGGTAATAATTTGGTATCTATTAAGATTCTATCTTCAAAAGTCTTTTTTCAGTGAACACAGAGCATTGAGGACAAGGCAAAACCAATGTCAAAACATTCATTTTATATCGTTTTATCTTGGCTTCTAGGCTGAAAGCTGTAATAAATTGACACACGTCACAAAACTCAAAACTCAGACAGTTCTTAGGAAAGGAACCATGATCACTGAAAACCCAGGCCTGGTGAGTAATTCTGAAAGTCAATGCTGGAGGAGCTCAAGGAAGATAAAAACCCTCCCACACTCCTGGGCAAGGTGAGATTTGGGCAGAGTCCTAGGGGTCACTAAGCCGATCCTAAAAGTCAGGGTCAGTGTTGTGGGGGTGGGGGGGTGAAGCATCCACTGCAAAGGTTTAGAGTCAAGAAAAGGGAGGGGATGCTGTGCTGGGGGTCCCTGAGACCCCCTCCCCCATCTTTTGGGAGGATCTACGGGACTCAGCATATGGTTGTGTTCATGGTTCTGATTTATTACAACATAAAGAAACAAAACAAATCATTAGAGGGAGAAGGCACCTGGTTTTCCAGAGGAAACCAGAGCCACTTTCCAAGGGTCTCTCTCCCTGGACTCACACAAGACTCCCTTCATTCCTCCAGCAACGAGTTGTGACAACACATGTGAAACATTACCCTCCAGGGAAGCTCATCAGAGAGTTGGGGCCTGAAATTTTTACTGGTGGCTCGTCATGGGACAGCCTCCGCCTGGCATGTGCCAAGATGCCAGGCTCCCAGAAGGAGAGCAGGTGTTTGGCAGAAACTATATTGTTTTGTATAAACAGTTTAGGCTCAGGGAGCCTCTCTTATGAGTCAGGGTGTTGGGAACCCTCCACAGATTCCAGTTCCCAGACACCAGCCAAGGGCCAACCCTCTCAGCCCAGCCTTTCAAACCCCCCCCCCCCCACCTCAGGCCTGCTACGGTGACTCCCTTCTACACAGACATTCCAAAACTCACCCTTCAGGTCAAGGCCTTCACGCCTCTAATTGCAGGGACTTAGCATGATAATAAATGACACCTGAGTGCCCCCCCACCCCACCCTGTGCCAATGATTGGGGGAGCTATTGCCTCAGTTTCTTTTTTCTGAAAAGTGGCTGATCTAAGTAACCCTGGCCAGAGGTGAGAACACCTGCTCCCCTCAGGGGAGATGATGAGCATCCCCTCCCTCCATCCCTTCTCCTCCACAGCCTCTGATGGAATGCAGGGGAGGGAGGCAGGGGAACCTGTACAGGCACAGACAGGATTCCTCTCCACTCACCCCACCCCATCCTGGCCTCAGAGAGCCTCAGGCTGCTGAGCAGAGCGGGAGAAACGGGCCAGGTAACAGGTGGATTTACGCCCTGCCTTTCAAACACTTTGAGAATGAGCACCTGCATGACTTCATTTCTCTCATGAAGATCAGGAGACAGCCCAGACGCACAGGGATACAGGAGTCACTCTAGAACCATGCTTGGTACCCAGGGTGACTGGAAAGCATTTGCAGAAGAAACAAGTGCGTCAGTAAGTGAACGCTGGGATGAATGAAACCTGATGGTGAGTGGAGAAATGTTTTGAAAATGACTTCCTTTGGGTTTAGCAGAGCAGAATTTACTAACTCAGTCAGTTGTCAGCTGTGGCCAGCTCAACCCCGTGGTTACAAGAAGCTTTTACTCCTGCACTCATAGGCCCATGGGGCCACAGCCCCATGGCTGATCTGGGCTGGGCTCCACCGGACTTGACGCCATCTGGGACTCAGGTCAGCTCCACGCTTGTCCTTCCCAGTGCGATCGGAAAGGGGTCACTCTTCCCGTGGCCGATCCTTGAGAACCAGAGCAGGATGAATTGTGGGAGCACATCGGATGTCTTTGCTCTTGTCACTTCCACTGACGTGAAATTGATCATAGCAAATCACAGAGCCAAATCCCTATCAAAGGGATGTGAAGCCCTGTCCGTCCGCCCACAAAGGGAAGGAAAGAGGGTGAATATCTGCTGAACCATAATCCCAGCTGTCCCGTGAGCCACAGCCTTACACCTACTGATAAATATGTATGTACACGCATAAAGGCTAGAATCCAAAACACCCTCCTGAAGGGAAAAATTACAGTGGCCGTTAATGCAAGCACAGCCCATAGCCACGTGCCAGTGACCTCAAATTCCAGCAGCACAAAGGATAACGGGCAATGGTCCTCGGGGAGCTTCTCGCCAATTCTGGGGTGGAGGAGGGGAGACCATCGCTCCTTTAACAGGTGGATCCAGCCCACACCTCAACCCCAATTCCAACTTACAGGGCAGCTGCCGTCCTGTCCTGGGGACCCCAGATCTCTTTACATGTTTTCGTAGATCTGTTGCCTGCCACCACACTAAAGAACTCTCCATGGGTTGTCTGGAATTCCTAAATCAGCTCCGCAGAGAGCTTGGCAGATACACAGGGCAGGCTCCCCATTGGGGATGATTGATGCCAGACTCAAGGCAATCATGAGGTCCTGGCTTTGTGAAGCCAGGTCCCACCATGTACATCAGCTCAAGAGAGACATCCACTTTCCCCCAACTGGTGAGGCCAGTGGTGGGTGTGTTTGGGCCGCAGCAAAGGATGGAAGGTGCTGGAAACACATCGGATTCTCCTGTATCACATGGCATTCATGAAAAAGCACCCGCCAGCCTTCTTTAATATCTAGTTGGCCCCCAACTGTGTCCTTACCTTTCTATAGTGGAGAGGACAGAGATGGACAGCCAGGTGCTAGATGGGCCTACATCCCATTGGGGTACCCAGACCCCTGGGGGATATGAAGATTTTCTAAGGTTTCATAGGCAGGGACACAATAAGAGCACCCATTTCCAGACCCTCCTCTGACATGTGTCCTGTTTGGCATTTCCTCCTTCACACTCCTTCTTCCACTGCATAAAAAATGGGCTTCTCAGTCAAGGTACCAACATAAAACGGACAGCACGCTCAGAGTGCGTAACCCCAGGAGAGTTTTAAGAGAGGAAATGTTTATAAAGGGGTGGGTGGGGCACAGGAAACAGCAAGGGGTAATGCAGCCTCTCTGGGCTCGTGAGGGCTGAGAAGGGTGAGGGGACAGAGACGTTTCTAGAACCTGACAGGGGAAGCTGTGTAAAATGGGAAGGAGCTACAGCCTTCTGGAGCAGGTACAGCCGCCATGAGTCCCCCAGTCCCCCTCCATCCCACAGATGAGACCTGGGAACATGTGCCCAGCATTACCCACCTTCCCTGCCACCCCCTGCCAGGACCTCCCACAGGCCAAATCCAACCTGAAGCCATAAGGAGAAGGGTGAAGAACAAAAGCCATCCCCCCTGAGAAGGGATCCCCCATCCTGAACTTAGAAAGGTGCCCTCCCCTGCCGCTGAGAGTGCTTCAGGGCACCAAACAAAGGCATATTTGGAAATCTCACCTCAGCGTTTAGAACACAAACGTGGCTGATAACTGGGTACTGCACCTGGTCTAGAACCAGGAACCACCCCCTTGCATGAGGCAGAGTGTTTTCAAGTCTCCATTGTCACTGAGGTGGAAGACGAGCCCAGTACCAATGTCAGCTCATGAATTACCAAAAAGCGCTGTGTCGTTTCTGGCATAGAACTTGAAAGGAGCCCAAGCCATGGAACTGCACAGAGCAGTAGCCTTCCTTCCATCCCCGTCTGTTTGTTTACATGCACAGTGTCTCAATGCTGACACCCACAAAAACAAAATGGTGTGAACACGATTCCTGCTGACACCTGCCTCTTTCAAATCCCAAGACTCATTCATAAATGCAGTCATGGGGAAAAACAGTCCCACCTAGCATAGTAACTGAAGTATCTCTCAGAGTGTCTTACCTTTCTAGGATTAATCATTCTTTATCACGAGCTGTGACGTATTTATACCGTTCTGATCAATGGCGTTCTACGAAGACCCGTAATGATAATTGAATTAAAAATAGCTTATTTTAAAATTTAAAGGCTTGTAGTCAACGAAAATGTTTAAAATTTAAATTTCAAATCACGAACCTATTTTTGTCACAGTCAGTGATGTATAATAGTCATTAATAAAGCACTTCTACGAATAAAAATATGATACATTAAGACCAGATTTCTGCCAGGGGAGTAAACTTCAGCAAAAAAAAAAAAAAAAAAAAAAAAAAAGAACAACACGGAATTTCTCACAATGGAAATGAAGCTTGTACATGATTTTCTTTCAAATCCACAATGACAGATATCAAACACAATGGTTTTGGGCTTCAATGGCACATACTTTGAAAGTGGTATAACAGCTCCCTTTTTAAAATATCAATATTTACAGCGTGCCACAAATTATATCCCTATATTAATTTTACTTATTTATTATATTTATTCACATGCACAACATATAAAATGTATGTAAAATAAATACATATTCTATTTTAATAATGTATAATTCATACTTATATATTAATATAAGATATAATTTCTATAATTATATCCATATACATGTTGAAACCTATGATAAAACATTTAGCCGAGAGTTTAAAGATGTGCGAGTGCAAATGTGATTTTCAAAGCTGGAAGAGACACAAGGTCATGAATCTGCAGAATACAGCAGGGGTCAGACATCTTGCAGGGGTCTGGTCTGCCCAATGTAATCTGGGCGACAAGGAGGGAAGTAAGTAAAATCCATACATGATGTCACAGGACAGCTACGTCCAGGACCCAACAACAAGGTGACAGTGAGGAAGACAGGTTGCTGTGGACCAAGATGATCACAGTAGCTGTCCCAGAGGAGCAGAGACTAACCCAGGATTTGAGGGAGGGTTCAGGTTCACCTAGGTACATGGAGGAGACACAGGGAAGTTTGGAAAAAGTCGATCAGTAGGCTTATGGCCCCTGGATCTTCTCATTTGTGATCGGATTAGCCTGTTGACACCAGTCTCTCTCCACCATAACCACCCCACTGCAACAGCAGCAACAACAGTATCACTCGTGTATTTGTTGAACACTATTTCTAGGTACTGGTCTGAGATACGGAGACATAGGGACATACGTGGTAGGATTCTGGCACCTGTTCTTAGCCACAATCCCATGCTGCTTCTCTTCTGTCTGTCTGGGTGTCATTCATGCAGCCATTCCTTCGTTTATTTCATTCAGCACCTAACTGTTGCAAGCGAACTGTGTGCTGTGTACTCTACATCTGTGTGTCAAGATACCTGAACCATGGGGAAGCTCTCCCTGCATTGATTGCCTTGGAGAATCTCACTCTGGTGTGGTTCAGTTCTCCGATGGCAGGCCAACACCCCTTTTCAAGCCTTGGAGGAGAACCCTGCTTTCTCTGCTCTCCTTCCCCTGATTCCCCAGCCTCAGGGTCCAGCTTGAAATCCCACCTGTCCCAGCCAGTCCCTGAGGGCCCATCTCTCTCTGAACCCCGATGTTTCATACAGACCATCACACCACCTGGCCCACAGCCCACAGAGCTTCACATCATGCTTCCAATCAGAGCATACACTAGGCCACCCCCGACCCTCTGCATCTCTCCAAGACTTCTGGATCAGTGGCCCCTGCTGAGATGAGATTTGAGATTTCATCCAGTTATGCATTTCTCCCCAATGGACAGTACCTGAAACAAGAGAAAAATGTTTTTCTCATATAGATATGGATGGTCTAGGGCCAGCACAGTAGCTCTGAGGACATCAAGGCCCCAGGCCCCCTCTGTCATGCTCCTCAGCCTACATCCTCTCACTCATGAACCCAGGTCCTGCTCTGGGTTGGACCCCCAAGTCCCAGCAGAAGCAGGGCAGAGGGACAGAGGGAGGGAATGCTCTCTCTCTTTAAGATCATTCTCAGAACTGGAACACAGTACTGAGGCTTTTATTCCATGAACTAGAACTTCGTGGCCACACCTCCCAGCAAGGCTGAATGGGAAATCTAGGTCTTATTCCCCGTGGTCATGTGCCAGGCAGAACATCTGGGCCTCCAAAAATAAAGGAAGCACAGATAGTGGGGAAGAGCCACCAAAGAGCCATAGCCTCTTTGCCTGACCTTGACCCATTTCTCCAGCCCAGCCTCCACCCTCCGGTCCCACTTTCCCACAGATCTCAAGGACCAGGGCACAGTTTCCCTGTCTGTAACCTGCCCTTCCTCCCACCTCCCACCCTGGGAAAATTTTTATTATTAAGTAATATCAATTATCATTTCCCAGGGACTTGTTCCTCTGACTTATAATGTTTAGCATTTGGGAACACATGTTCATAGATGGCTTTCCATTGATTTACAATACAATTCTCCCATTTTGATGCAAGAAATGTTTTCTGCTTATAGCCAACAATACTGAATGACACATTTAAACATTTGTTAGGAGCATAGGTCTCATGTTCCATGTTCTTCCCGCAAAGAAAAAGGGAGACATGAAAACTTTGGTTGGGGGGGGGGGTTCTGTTTATTACCTCAACTCCAAGGTTGAGATGGTTTCACAGATTTGCTTTGCTATGTTCAGACTCATCAAATTGTACACATTAAGTGTGTGCATTTTTTTGTATATCAGTGGCACCTCAACAAAGCTGCTTAATGGTAAATAAATGAGAATCTTTTCCTGCTGGGTTAGTTTGTTGGCCATCTGTGGAAGTGAGCAGGAGCCCCTGGGGGATGGTTACACAGCAGCCAAGGGCTGCTTTCCATGTTCAGACATGGACAGGGTGTGCCCTTCCAATGGACCAGCACGTCTGTCGGGGCTGTCATTTCCTAGCACTTGAATCCCCTCCAGCTCTTTAAGTGGAAAAGCAATTTGGTAAAGGGTATCGGGAACCCACAGACCCTCTGGGAGGAGCACAAATCAGGCATCAGGTGCCATCCCATGGCAAAACGACAATTCCCTAAAGGCAGAAAAGCAATGACTTGGGGGAAACCGAAGAAATGTTGAATTTAAAGAAAAAACTATTTAAAGGAAATAAAAGGAGTCCAGTGGGTGGCCCCTGAGTTAGCTCAAATGTCACTCCTGGAGTCCAGTTGGGGGTACCAGGAAGCTCAAGGTATCCACGATCCCAAATGTTTAGTTAAAGAAGTAGCTTCGGTATCCACGCTGCCCGACTGTTAGGTCAACCGTGCTTTTATTCTGATCACAAGTTCCTTCCAACTTTCTAAAGCTTGTTGAGCTAATCTGTAAGAAAGAGCCAAGAAATGATCATGACCTGGGGGTTGGTATATTCCTTCAAGTTACCACATATCTTGTTTACTCTTAGCTTATGTACATTTTGCCTTCCAAGGAAAACTAACGTGGGTTCCTTGGGGGCATTTTTTTTTCCTTTTCTTGACTGTGTTTAAATAAACTATTGATTTAGTTTTCAAAGTAATTTAAGGGGTGATACAGCTCCGATTTGAAAACTACCACCATAATACATTCAGAGTAAACAAATTTTAGGGTTTCAATAGTTATTTTTGTCATCCGAATCGACTCCATGATGACTGGCCCCCAGGAGAGGACTGTGGAGGCTGTAGGGTTATGAAGCTGAGGTGACATTAATGACTCAAGACCAATGACCCAGAGAAAAATTGGTATCAGAGGCTGGAAAGGCTCTTTCCGGAGACGTGTGTTCTTCAAGAGTAAATTAACACTGGATTTCTTGGGGCAAAGCCGAATGGGAATACGATTTTGAGAATGCAATGGAATTGATTCTAATTAGGTCATAAGTGTCAGTCAAGTGTCTTTGCAGAGTGGAGAGCGTTCATTGCAAAGAAAAGTAACACTCATCTTCAAAGAGGCACATTCTATCTCTAGGAGACATTGAGTTGCAAGTGACAGAAAACCACATCTATCTGATTTGCGCAAAGGGAAGGAAAGAAATTAGTGGCTCAAGCCAAGATAAGGCCAGATGAGCTGGCTGTGGGCATACTAAAACCAGGGACTTTGACTCTCTTTTTCTGTCCGTACTGGCATGGTTTCATTTGACTTGATAGTCAGGGAGATGCCCTCCCCGTGAGGAACCTCCAGTCTTTTGAGTTTAACCTCCTTGGGTCCCAGGACCGTCTGCACTGGCGCCTTGCACCTGTTCCTTCCACGCAGGCCCAGGGTGAGCTCTGATTGGCTGTGACTGCAGTCACATGCTATTCCTCAGCCAATCGCCATGGTGAGAAGTGCGCCATGTCTGGTTGGCCAGACTGGGATCCCATGGCCACCCCTGGAGCTAGCCTGACCCTGGCAGAGCCTCGGTCCCCCCCAGCAAGCTCGGGCACGGAGACAGCTGTCCCCCTCACGTCCACCAGACAGTTTGTCCACCAGAGTCAGCCCAGAGCCCTCGTGCTCCTGCGCCCATTTCGGCCATTGGTCCCCGGACCTCATTCCTCAGGACCTCTGCGCCCCACCACGGCCACCTGCCACCTGCCCGAGCCTCTGCGTCCAGAAAGCGGCTTCGGCCCAGACGCCTCCCTTTCTCCGCTCTTCCTTGGCTCCCGCCACCCGGGAGTGTCCCGTGGACCCTCTTTCCACCCCCACTCGCCCTCCTTTGTTTGTCCGTCCCTTGCGTCGGTCCCCCCAGCTCCTAGTGCACGTGTCCCCCCTGACGTCAGACGCCACAGGCCAGCGGGCGGCTGGGCCAGAACCGCCGGTGCAGAACAGCCTCGTCTCCTGCTCGGGGGAGGAAATGCCAAGCCGGCCCCGCTCCATAAATCACGCTGCAGCCTCGGGCGGAAAGCAGTAAAGCTCTGACCCAATCAAAGACTTTATGGGAATGGAACAAAATGGTGACTCACATATATTGATGTATTGTGTATGTGTAATTACGGAATAAAATGGAAGGTTACTGTTTCAGCCGGATCACAGATTTCTACCAGCGCTGAAAGGATCATCCCATGATGCTACTTAATGTGAAACCGACACAGCACACACAAATAAGGCTTTATATTTTCTAAGGGTAAATGACATCATCGTCATTATAGCTAACATTTTTTGTTTACTGTCACATTTAATTCTCTTAACAATGCAGTGAGCAAAGCAGGGTGTCTGTTTTTGTCTAACAAACCAGGAAACGGAGATGAGGTGAAATTGACTGACTTGTCCACAGTCGCAGGAAGTAAGTGGTGAAGTCAGGCATCTGGGAGAAATGAAGTTAGGGATGGTCACTTTGCTGACTCTGGCCAGAGACCTGGGGGAAGCATTGGTGTCACCTTGGGGTTGATACCCAAAAGATCCAGGGCTGCTTTCTCTGATTTTCTTCCCTTTTCTGAATTCTAGGCTGTAGAAGAACTACCATGGCAGGCATGTAAGTGAGAGCACTGTGAGGTGGGGCCCACCACCGCCTTGAGATGGGCCCGGATTTGAGCAAGAAGTAAATCTGTTGCTTTAAAGCCACAGAGATTTGGGCTAGTAAACTAAGACATTAACCCAAACAAACAAACTAAGGCATTTTAGATATCTGTGTGTTCTTATGGCTAATGGCTAAGGGTTAAGACTTTATTTTACATCTAAAGAAATTTGGTTGCAAATCTTTTTTTGAAAGGGTATACAGATTGATGATCATGGTTCTAATCTTTTAACTCTTCTGGTACTTCTTTAAGACAAAATACACAGTCATGACTCCTTAGATAGAAGTAGTTACTATAAGTTAATTTCTTGTTTGTTCATTTCAAAAATAGTATTCTTTTATTATCAAAGGCTCTTATAGTACTTACTCTGTGCCAGGCCCTATTCTAAATGCTTTACAAATATTAGCTCCCTTAAACTTGACAGTAGCCCTCTGACTAAAGTAATATTATTTTCCCTGAAGTTTCCCATAGCTCGTAGGTAGGGGAGCCGGATTGACCTCAGGTGGTCTGGTTCCAGACATGGACCTCTGACATCTGTGTTCTTAGTTCTGTCCCTACCGTGGGGACCTAGAGCAAGGTGTGGCACAACAGACCTTCAGTAAACTTATTGACTGTATGAGTGACCGATGAATGCACAAATGAGTTCCACTTCACAGACTCTCATTATTTACATTATTTCATTTGAAAACCAGAGCAATCCATCGCCAGATTAGTTTCCGCATGTCACAGGAAGGAAACAGCCTGACAAAGTGAAGGTCAAGGTTACCCAGGTGGAAGATGCAGCAATGCTGTTCCACGCCTCAAAACAAAGAAAACAAAGAGAAGCTTCCTTTCTTCTCCTTCCCAGGGACAGGTGATTCTCCTCCTTCTTCTCTGGTGGCGTCATCTTGGAGGTTTGCATTTTGAGCATGCTTGGCCCTCTCTCCTGTCGTTGGGGAGTGCTCTCTGCTCTCTCTGCTACGTGAGAGATCACAGGGAGGCCTTGAACTGCCCCTTCCAGGGACCCTGCCTGCTTCAGAAATAGAACGTTCCTTCCAGAACAGCATCCTTATCTTGGTCTGTTCGAGGCTGCCATCCCAGAAAATCCCAGACTAGGGGGCTTGAACAAAGGATAATTATTTTCTCTTAGTCCTGAAGGCTGAAGTCCAAGATCAGGGTGTCAGCAGGGTCAGTTTCTTGTGACACCTCTCTTCTTGGTTTGTAGATAGCCAGTTCTTCTCTGTGCCCTCACGTGGTCTGTCTTCTGTGTGCACATTCCTGGTGTCCCCTCCTCTTCTTAGAAGGGCCTCAGTCCTATTGGATTATGCCCCCACACTTAGCACCTCATTGAAGCTTAATTACCTTCTAAAAGCCCTATCTTAAACACAGCCCCAGGGGTTAGGACTTCAACATATGAATTTGCTGGAAGACAGACTCCAGGCCATGACAAACTTCTTGAGCTGGAAGCCAGGGTTCAGCAGAGCCCACAGCCCTTGCCGAGGAAGACCTGGACTCTTGTGACACAGATATACCAGAGAGGGCATGACTTTGCTGCTAGCTTCCCAAGCAGAATTTATATCTGATTGTGCACGCGTGCCCTTCTGCAGTGGGGCATGGAAGGGGGAGGGGAGCTTCCTTCCTTTGTTATTCATCCCTCCCTCCCTCCCTCTGTCCATCCCTCCATTCCTATTGCCTCTTCTTTTTCTCTTCCTCCAAACTTCTAGTTCCTTCAAGCCTCTGCGTTTCTACTACAAACAGTGGTTTAAGCACAAGGAGTTGCAATGTTAAACAGAGGCAGCCCATGTACCCACGAGGGAGACGGAACATAAAAAGTAAACAAATAAATAAGACAATGTCAGATGGTGTCAAGTGCTTTGCAAGATACAACAGTGAGTGTGACTGGGCAGAGCAGGAGCTATTTCAGGGAGCATTCTAGAGCAAGTGTGAGAGAACCAAGTACTGAGAAAGAGAGCCAGGCCAGAGAGAAGAGCATTCCAGGCCGGTGGGGGGTGGTGGGGTACTGCTGTGCAAAGGCCCTGAGGTAGGAGTAATTGCGCATGTGCAGTCATTGGCCGGGCAGCACATGGCCTGTGAAGAATGGGGGAGGAGACAGAGGCAGGAGAGGGTTCAGCACGGTCTTGCTGTGGGCACCCCTATCCTGGGGGCTTCTTCTCCACCCTTCCTCTTTACCTTCTCTCCCTCTTTGGGGGTTTCTTTGTGCCTCTCCCATCTCTGTGGCCTCCCCTTCTCTTCCTGCACCTCTCTATGACTCTCTTCCTTGGTCTTCATCTGTCCACTTCCCTCTGGTCCTCTGAGCAGCACATATGAACACTCATGCAGGCTAGCACTCAGGAAGTGCCTAAGATGCTCACAGAAATGACCAAAGTCAACCCAGTCATCCCCTCGCACACAGACATGGGAGAAGTTCCCAGAGTGGTCAGTCCCTAGGAATGCACAGCCAGTCTGTCTTCTCAGGGAGCCCACAGCCTATTGCGGAGATAAATATGCAAATAGAAATTATAGAGCCATGTGACCTGTGCCCAAACACAGGAATAAGGGATTCCTGGGAAGCCCCTGTGAAGGTCCTGAACTCTGTCAGAGATGTCAGCAGGCAGGTGGTGACATCTGACCTGGAGTGGAGAGTGGCACTAGGAGTGGGGGCTCAGGAGTGAGGCAGCCTCATCCAAAAGGGGGCCTAGAGGTGTCACTGGTGAGTTCCTCTCTCTGTGTCTCAGTTTTCTCTGTGCATCACCTCTAAAATGGAAAGATTCTAACTCTGGTGCCCCCCTATCAAAAAGAGTTGCTATAAGAGTTATCTTATGGGGGGCACCTGGGTGGCTCAGTGGATTAAAGCCTCTGCCTTTGGCTCAGGTCATGGTCCCAGGGTCCTGGGATCGAGCCCCACATCAGACTCTCTGCTCAGTTGGGAGCCTGCTTCCTCCTCTCTCTCTGCTTACCTCTCTGCCTACTTGTGATCTCTGTCTGTCAAATAAATAAATAAAATCTTTAAAAAAAAAAGTTGCCTTATGTATAGAAGAATGAAACTTAAACACTCTCTTGCACCATACACAAAAATACACAAAATGGATAGAAGACCTCAACATGAGGCAGGAATCTATCAAAATCCTAGAGGAGAACATAGTAATAACCTCTTCAACATCGGCCACAGCAACTTCTTTCAAGATATGTGTCCAAAGGCAAAGGAAACAAAAGCAAAAATGAACTTTTGGGACTTCATCAAAATCAAAAGCTTCTGTACAGCAAAGGAAACAGTCAGCAAAACAAACGGGCAACCCATGGAATGGGAGAAGATATTTGCAAATGACACTACAGAAAAAGGGCTGCTATCCAAGATCTATAAAGAACTCCTCAAACTCAACACTCAAAAAACAGATAACCATGTCAAAAAACGGGCAGAAGACATGAACAGATGCTTCTCCAAAGAAGACATACAAATGGCTAACAGACACACGAAAAAACGTTCATCATCATTAGCCAGGCATCAGGGAGATTCAAATCAAAGCCACATTGAGATAGACTTTACACCAGTCAGAATGGCCAAAATTAACAAGACAGTAAGCAACAAGTGTTGGAGAGACTGTGGAGAAAGGGGAACTCTCTTACACTGTTGGTGGGAATGCAAGTTGGTACAGCCACTTTGGAAAACAGTGTGGAGATTCCTTAAGAAATTAAAAATAGAGCTTCCCTATGACCCTGCAATTGCACTACTGGGTATTTACCACAAAGATACAGATGTAGTGAAAAGAAGGGCCATCTGTACCCCAATGTTCATAGCAGCAATGGTCACAATCGCCAAACTGTGGAAAGAGCCAAGATGCCCTTCAACGGACAAATGGATAAAAAAGATATGGTCCATAGATACTATGGAATGTTATGCCTCCTTCAGAAAGGATGAATACCCAACTTTTGTATCAACGTGGATGGGACTGGAGGAGATTATGCTGAGTGAAATAAGTCAAGCAGAAAGAGTCAATTATCATATGGTTTCACTTACTTGTGGAGCATAAGGAATAACATGGAGGACTTTAGGAGAAGGAAAGGAAAAGTGAATTCGAGGAAATTGGAGGGGGGAGATGAACCATAAGAGACTGTGGACTCTGAGAAACAAACTGAGGGTTTTAGAGGGGAGGGCGGTAGGGGGATAGGTGAGGCTGGTGATGGATATTAAGGAGGGCACGGACTGCATGGAGCACTGGCTGTGGTGCATAAACAATCAATCTTGGAACACGGAAAAAATACAATAAAATTAAAAAAAAATAAATTTAAAAAAAGTTGTCCTATGAACTAAATGCTTACATCCCCCTGAAATTCCTGCATTGAAGCCCTGCCCCCCAAAGTGATGGCAGTTGCGGTGGGACCTTTGGGAGGTGCTCCATCTCGAAGGCAAAGCCATGTGAATGAGCTCAGCACCCATGCAAGAGACCCCAGGGAGCTTCCTAACCCCTTCCACTGAGTAAGGACCCAGCCATCTAGGAAGGGGGCCCTCCCTCGACACCCAATCTGCCAGCACCATCTTCTTGGCCTTCCCTGGCCCCCAAACGATGAGAAATAAACATGGTGTTTACAAGCCCTCCAGTTCTGTGTTTCCTTCTAGTGGCCCATCAGACTAAGACAGTTGCATGAGGTAACACACATAAAAAACTTCCAGCAGGGGCGCGTGGGTGGCTCAGTGGGTTAAAGCCTCTGCCTTCGGCTCAGGTCATGATCCCAGGTCCTGGGATTGAGCCCCGCATGGGGCTCTCTGCTCAGCAGCGAGCCTGCTTCCCTCCTCTCTCTCTGTCTGCCTCTCTGCCTACTTGTGATTTCTCTGTCAAATAAATAAATAAAAATCTTTAAAAAAAAAAAAAAAAAAACTTCCAGCAGTGCCTGGCACATAGGAAGTCCTCGATAAATTTTGCTCATGGAAGAATAAATAAATAAAAGAATAAAAATATAGTACAAAATGTCTTCATGCGAGGGGATAAAACCAGACCGAGACAAAACTCAGATCTTTCCTTCAACAACCTCCATATAGAGATCATTCCGTCTGACAAATTCCAGCGCCCCCGCCACGCCCCCCCCCCCCGGGGGGGGGGTAAATGACGAATCCCAGCCTCTGGCATCACCCAAAGTGTTTCATTCCACTTTCTTCCTGCCCCGGGCTGCGGAGTTCCGTGTGCGGCCTCCAGATCCTATTACTTGGGTTTGAAATTATAGACACTGGCTCTGCCACTAACTCTATAACCTGGGGCAAAATACTTCATTTCCCTGCCTCAGTTTCCTCACTGTGAAATGAGGACAGTCTTGCCCTGAGGCTTGAAGTAAAAAACCGTAAGATATTTAGACTGTGCCTGGAACACCCGTCCAATGGAATGTAATGGAATTGATTTCATATTTTAAAGGGTTTTGCAAATTGTAGGATCCTGTGCACGGGCGTGTTGTTGCTACTTTTCGTACCCGGTACATGCGAGCTTGTGCAGGTGGGACGATCAAAACCAAGCCACTCTTCCTGGCTGGTTTCCAGGTCTCTCGTATTTGCACACAGGTATATTTGTGTAATCCAGGTTTCCCCATGAGATAACCCGCCAGACCCTTGTTTCTTCCTACTTCCCTAATAGGAAGTTCAATCTCTTCTGGGCTCCTAACTCCAGTTCATTTCCAGGTGCTTCCCTCTGTGCTGCCCGCCCCCACCTGCCGAGTCTGCACAGCACGCATGCGCTTTCGCGCCCTGGAGCTGCACGCAGCCTTGTCCATCCTCCCAGGGCGGTTCTCTGGAAAACACCATGTCCACGCGGAGCGCTGGTACAGCGGTAGAGGCGTTACAAAGCCCTCATTTATTCACTCGGCCCATCATGCATTCATTAATTCCTTCAGCAAATATCTATGATGCCAGTTATGTGCCAGGCACCGTTCTAGGTGCGAGGTCATGACCTGCCCTACGTAAGAAAAAAGGAAAAAAAATAATAATAATTGCTTGTTTCTTTTGGAAAATGTTTATTTTGTATCATGAGGAGCATCTGTGGCTCCAAAATTTTGTTCACGGGAGGGTCTTAGAGGCAGCAATTTTTTGTGGAAGGGGGAACAATGGAAACCTTGATGGTTTCTGCAGGTCCCGATCGCCCCTCCTTAGGAAAGGGCAGAGAGCTGCCTCTTCTTGTACCCTAGAAGCTCAGTGGTGCCATGGGAGGCACTCTAGACAATTGCTGTGCACGGAAGAGGCATCACGGGTCACATCACAGAAGCATTTCCCGCAAGTGCAGGAACATTAGGGCTCTCTGTCCTGCACTGTGATGGTGACAGCGGGTGATGTGAGGTCTGCCCTGCCGGATGGGAGCCTTCTGGACAGCTGAGCCCAGGACTCCGCCCTCGAGGTCACCTCCATTCTACATGAGAAAGAAAAATAAATCCTGGTATGTTCAACAATGGCCATTTGGGGGTTATTCTACTGAAGCACATCCCAGTCGTTCCTGACTGATGCGCAGCTAGGGGCGAGAGGAGAGGAAGCTTGGGATACTGGCTCGAGGCCGTTCACAGAGCCTCACACCGGCTGCCTGGAGCGTATGTCCTGCATAAATCCTGTAAAATGCTTCCTAGAGACCTTACTTGACTTCGTGTATATTCTTCTTAGCATTATATTACGTGGGATGGCATTGAGCACACACTGATGGATATTGCCAGATGATTCCTTTCTAAACCATTCCCTGAAACCACGATTAATTAAAAAATAATAAATAATAAAATAAACACTTTCCCCTTTAAATGAAAGAATATTAAATATTAATTAATGGACTCAGGAATGCAAGTGTTTAAGGGTTTCTCAAGGGCTAACTCTTATTGCGACTTAATTAAGGAGCTGGGCTGAGAAGTGCCGGGCTATTTAACAGAGGTTGACAGGGCCTGGGTAACTCTGGCTGCACAGAGACGCGGCCTTTATTAGTCTTCCTCGCTTCTATGAAAGCAAAGTAGGTTTGTGTTCCACGTGGGGACAAATCCATTTGTCACTGTAAAACCTCTAAGGACAGGGATGTCCATTTCAAACCTAATTTGCAGCCATCTCTTCATGGTGGTGGTATGGGACTGGAATTCATCGGCCAGGCCCAGGCTTTGTTCAGTTCCTCTATGCAAATATGTAGTGTCTGCAGTGAAATTTCCATAACACGCTAACAATCTGTTTTCCCTGAGATCACCTCTATTTGTCACAGGCTTGGACCCAGGCCCATAAAGATATGTCACTCTTGCCCCTTTCATGATGGTTTTATGCAAATAACATCCAAGCCTTGGTTCTATGGTGATGATTTGCAGGAGAAAGAAGACTGGAGGAGAGAAGACAACAGAGAAGAGAGACGGGAAGGAGTAGGGGGATGGGGGGGGGGTGAGTGCTAGGGTTGGGGAGGGGGGTGATGGGGAGATGGGGTCTTAGAGGGCATGGATGGAGAATGGAAGGGAAGTGTGAGGCCTCTATGAGCAAACAAAAATTTATCTAGTACTCCACCCCATGGCGGGATGGTGATGGAGATGTTGCTGCTCAGTACCTCCCAGCATTGTTGTGAGGGACAAAGGACATCATGAAAAATACCGTGGAAAGAGCCCAGGGTTCCTTCCCCAATATTAACTATTCCTGTGCGAGCTCAGAGAGAGAAGGCAGGCCAGCTAGTGAGGGAAGAGAGGATTTTTAAATTGAAGCCAGCTTACTCCTGGGGGCACATTTCCCAAGAGGACATGGGCCCAGAAAGTCAAACTCCATAGGTCAGTGTTCCCACTAATGACCTATCTGAGAACAGGCAGGATCTTCCCCCATCCAGAGCCTTCCCACAGTGCCTTGCTTGGAGCTCTGCAAACCCCCTACACGTGCAACAAAGGGGCAGCTTCCAATACTGGGGTCTGGGACAAGTGCCCTCTAATTAAGACTCCCTGACTCCCTCCACCCACGTCCCTATGATATGCGTTCCCTGGAAAATGTTGTTGGATGTCTCGTAATTATTTATCCAAATTTACTATATGTTTATGTTGTTTTTATCAGGTGGGTGTTACTAATCATTCCAATAAGAACTCAATCCAGGTGAAATGTTGAACATGCTTAATTTATAAGTAAAGTAATTGATAGAATAAGAATATATTGAAATAAAGTATTGGGGCAAGTGGAAGAGATCGTTCAAGGAGAAACAGGGGATGATACACATTTTTAATGGTTAAGAAAACTCAATATATTTTTTAAAAGGACAGTGGATATTAAAGAGAGATCATATTTAGCTTTTACTGGATTTAAAAGAATGATGCAACACTTCTATTGCAAAATATCAACATTTACACCACTCTGTCATTTACACAACTTTGTCATGTTCGTCCTTTGCATTTGACTCAATTTTTTTTTTCCCCAGAAGAGCTGTTTGCTGAGAACACAATTCCTTTAAACCTCTCCTCTTGCACTTTCCTTCCATGACTCAACACTGGCTTTTCCCTTCAGGGCTCTTTTTTCACAAAGAATCTACATTTGTGCCAATTCATGAGAATGAGACCAAGTGGATGAGAGTGAAGCCTGGGTCTTTGTGGGCGTCAAGATCCTGGGCAGAGAGTGGGCTGGCCTCTCCCAGGAGCTAGGAGGCCTGCGCCCACCAGCAGCTCTGCTGAACGAGAGAGGGATTCTGGCCTCACAAGCTACAACATCACTGCCCCTCCTGGGATGTGGTGGTTTTGAGGGCCCATCTCCGAACATCTCCAGTTTCCATCCAGACTCTTCCCCACCTCCTTGGAAGGTGGGTATAGTCGTGTGACTAACTTCTCTCCTGACATGGGGGAGGAGGTGGTGGCGTCCCGCTTTAGGCAAATCTTTTCTAAGCCAGTCTCCCTTAAGCCAAGGGATCTTCTTCCTCCGTGAGCCCAGGTCCCAGTGTTCGGAAGCCGCAGCTGGCCCTGAGGCGGAAATGCAGCCTTTGCCAGAATGAACTACCTCCTCTTGGGACCCACAGAGTTCTGGGTCACGTTTGTTACCGCAGTGGAACTTCCCTATCCTGGTCGCACTCAGACTCGTCTCGCAAAATTGGAAACTCCAAATGTGAAGTCTGGGAAGAAAACCCTTGTTTTCTCTCCAGCTCATCTCTGTAATGGCTTCTTTTTCATCTCCAAAACCCGCAGCCTTTGATCAAGTCAAATCTGTGTACCTGGGGGTTTTTTTGGAATAAATGTTACAAACTGGAAAAAAAAAAAAAATTGCATTTCTCCTCTGCCTTGCCTTCAGCGAGGACCCAGAAATTCATTACTGTGATGGTTCATTTTATGGGGCAACTTGACTAGTCAGGGAGTGTCCAGATATTTAATTAAATGTTATTTCTGAGTGTGTCTTTGAGGGTGTTTCCGGATGAGATTAGCATTTGAATCCGTGGATGGAGGAAAGCAGATTGTTTGCAAACATGGATGGGCATCGTCTAACCCCAGAGAGGGCCTGAGTAGAACAAAAAGGTGGAAGAATGGAGAGTTTGATCTTTGTGCCTGATTGAGCTGGGACATCAGTCTTCTCATGCCCTTGGATTGGGACTTGCACCACTGGCCTCCCTGGTTCTCAGGCTTTTGGACTCAGACTAGACTTACACCACCAGCTTTCCTGGGCCTCCAGCTTGCAGACAGCAGATCATGGGACTTCTCAGTCCCCATAACCATGTGGGTCAATTCCTTACAATAAATTGTACACACACGTGCACGTGCTACCATCTCCCACTAGTTCTGTGTACCTGGAGAGCCCTGACCAATGCAACACCCCAGTGGGCTTTTGCTGCTTCTCATGGATCTTTCAGTATTGTGTCGGCAATGACTTCTTTATTCCTGCCTTCTCTGACCTTTGTGACATTGCTTGAAAATCCCATTTCCTGCTCTGACCCAGGGTCAGGGGGTCCCATCAATAAGCAGGCCTGGTGTCCATCAAAGCTCTCTATTAAATAAGAATGTAAACATGAAGGTCATTCCAACAGAAACACTATGTGCAGCTAATGGACACCAGAGAAAGTGATTCATTAGCCCAGAAAACTCCGGGAAACTGATTAGTGAGTCAAAAGGACATGACCCATTATTCCACGAAAGCACAGACTCAGACGCCGTCCTGGATGCGCTGGTTCACTTGATGAATGGCCAGCCCTGAAGGCTGGTGGGAACCTTTGCTCCTTTAAGTCAACCAAACAGCCCATTTACACATCTTTTTGAAATCTCCATTTTAGACAATGAGTTTCTGGCTCAATGGTGGTAAACTAACTGAAATTCTCACTTTGGGACTAGAAAGCTCTCTTCCGACCACCATATAAATGTTTCCCCATCTATCTAGGGGTCTTGACCGATCAGGGACCCAACATTTTGAAGAAGTTGAGGGAAACCAGACCACCCCATCCAGCATCAAATTCCGGAACGATGTCAGTGTCACTGCGGGGACCCTTTGGCCATGCATCATCACATTCAAGTTTCTAGTTTTAAGTCATTCTCATTTTCTCCACTGTTGGACTAATTAAAGCTATCCTAAGCTATGTGCATGCTGTCTTAAAGGGACAGAAGGACACCTTCTGGAGGAGTGAAGGGAGACCATTGATAGCCTGATGACTTCTCACAGAACCAGCTAAATCTGGAGACTGATAGTAACCAGCTAACCTGCTAACATCTGAGACCCTTCACAGATCGTCACCTTCCTCCCTGACAGCCATGTGTCTGTAATCTTACCTGACTGCTCCTTCCATGCTGAGACACTAAATACTCTTTTTTAAATGCAAACATCATATAACTCAAAGATTATATCAGTCAGGACTCCTAGTTGCACACACCAACAACAAAGAACCTCAATTAAATAGCTTTTAATTAAAGGAATCTATAAGATCAGGTAACTACGAAGCGCAAGGAGTACTTAGTCTTGGGCACAACTGGATCCCAAAGTTCAGATGACGTCACCAGGTCCCGACTAGTGTCCCCTGGTCTCTGGGATCCTCCTTTCCCTCTCAGATTCACCCCTAGAATCTCCTGTCCTTGACTACAGGACAGACAAGAGTCTGCCACACCCCCCAGAAGCCACTACAGCCGCCTCATGGCATCTCATTGGTCCCGAGTGCATCACATGCCGGTTCCTGCACCAATCACAGTTGCGGGGAAAGGAAACCCAGATGAGCCTGTTTCACGTGACACCAAGGGCTGGTCAAGCCGTGTAGGCGAGAGCATGGGCATGGGGGGTGGGGGAAGTGTTCCCAGGGGGTTGGTTACCAAAAGATAGTACAATGGATTCTGAGTAGCCAACAAAATTAATACATATTACAAAAATCATATTCATTAACTGAAGTAGATGCACAGAAACAAGGTTTTACTATCCTCCTGTCTGAAGGTGAACCCCATGGACGTCTTCACAGGATTGACTTCTCAGATTAGGTACCTGTGACCTTGGAAAGAGAAATCCCCGTGTTGGGACACGGAACAGGAAAGTTTGGACTATAAAAAGGAATAAAAAGGTCTCAAGAGGCAGTCCTGACCAAGACAGCAAGGTGCTAAGGAATGGTGGTGACCACCTAGAAAGGAAGGAGAGGTCTAGACAGGGATCATCACTATCAATTACAATGTAATGGCAAGGAGAACTACCACTGGCAAAGGGCTTCTTCTGTACCACTAGTCCAATCACTCGACAGATATTACCACATTCACATCTCACGATTCTCTGAGGGTCTGCTGTTTTTACTTCCATGTTATAGGGAAGACAACGGAGACACAGGGGGCTTAAGTAAATTACCCAAAGTCACAGCAACTAGCGGTGACATTGAGACTTGAAACTAGGCACTCTGCACCAAGTTCACATACTCGAAAAAAAACAGTGAAGAATGGCCCAGAACCAGAGAAACAGGACAGCGCTGCTGGAAGAGGATGCTGAACTCCTTAGATCAAATCCTCTTACTCTAGATGGGGAAACGGAGGCCTCCATACTTTGGCTGCTCTACTACCCCGGAGTGTTACGGAGATCTCTTCTCTCTATAGTAGTGTGCGGCAGGAAATGCAAACCAAACTTGTTTCAGCAAGAAGAGAGTTTGTTAGCTTCCCAAACGAAACATCTAAGTGTTGTGCTGGTTTCAGTCATGGCTAGATTCTGGACTCAATGACAACAAGGCTCTGTTTCCCTGGTGCTTTGGCGCTCTCGGCGGCTGTGTTTGCTTCCTTCTCAGGTTCTGGGTGGCAAGGGGTGTGCGGCCCCTCCTGCCCCTTCCTCTGAGTTCAACTCAGCAGAAAAGAGCCAGGAGCACCCAGGTGAAGTCCTGAGACTCATTCTGATTGGGTCACCTAGGTCACGTGCTCATCCTTGATGAAACACTGTGGCGAGGGCTCACCACGCAATGATTGGCTTAGCTCTAGAAATGCTGTGTGTTGATTGGCTTATCCCTGACCAAAAACAAACAAACAAACAAACAAACAAACAAACAAAAAATGCTACATGCGATTGGCTTAGTTCTCCATCTTGGGCCTCTTGGACTTCCCAGATCAGTTGGATTGAAGGAGCTGGAGGGAACAGTCTCCAAAGGAAAGTGGAAGGGAGGGGTGCAGGGTGGGTGGTATAAGAAGGTTCTGTTTTCCAAAACACACAGAAAGAGAGAGAGATGCAGGAGTTTAAAAACAACTATTCACAATGCCCAGTCTCCTATGTAAGAAAAGTTCGATTCTTTTCTAATATTATTTGGAAGCAATCAAAATACATATAACCCACAGTGACCTCCTCCAGAAAGTCATCTGTATCTTTCAGACTAATCTGTTTGTGTTTGGAAAAAATGGATTTGAAATCACTGACCTATTGTTTACGGGGTCTCTTGAGGCAGCAGTGACCAGTGAGTTCACGTGTTGGCATGCATTTATGAAATACCTTTTCTGCCTTAGAAGATGGGACTATTCCTTCTCCCCAGTCCCTGGGACATGCCGGAACACAGAATAATCCTTCAATGGAAACTGAGTGTGGTACAAGACCTCTGCAGAAGAAGGAATTGAGACACGCCCTAGATAGACCTTGCCTTCCCCGGGGAAAATGTCCACATAAGGGAGCTTTCTCAGTGTGATGATCTGTGGTCCCTCATGAGAATTCAGTTCAAGCTTTTATAGGGGCCCCTCCAAGGGTGAAGAATACATCTTCCATGTCAACACAGTGCCTAGTTCAACACCATGCTGGATAAATGGGAGTTGATGGCTGGGAATGAATTTTCCTACTTTGGGATTAGCTCCCTAACAAAGGGGTCATGCCCAACCCCCTCTTCAAGGTCGGATAGTTCAAAGTAGGGCTGTGTACACGGTGGGAGGAAGACTTACCCACCCTCCACCTTTGGTATATTCCCCGGATGGCAGTATCAGTCAGGGATCTTTGGCTGCAGCCCACAGACACTGGGTCCAGCCAGCTTAAGCAAAGAAAGGAGTTCCTGGAAGGAAGTGGGTTAGCTCAAAAAAGGAAGCTGAAAGGCAAGAATTGAGTCATGTCTGAGGTTCCACAAAGGGAAATAAAGATGATTTTTTCAGAACACCACAGTGGGTCTAGTCATTTTCAGACTGCATTTTTCCCTTCAGATTCTATCACCTAGAGATACAAATTACCTACTGACCCAGCTAGGATCATATCCCCACTCTGGCTTGTGGGTACGGGAAAGGCCACCTTCATCAAATAGTCCCACCAAGGCTGCACCTAATGGGGAAGGGTCCCTCTCCAAAAGAAAACCCAGAGGTTTTATCAAAAGTGGGGATGGCCCAAAAGGTCAAACACGATGGCCTGCCTGTCCTCTGGGTCCCCACCTCCATTCTACCTCTTCCTTTATTTGCCCAGAAAAGCAAGTCCCTTTCTCTCCCCGATAAATACCTGAGTAATAGTCTTGGGCAAATGCCCAGGGACCAGTACCCCAGAATGTTCATTGCAGCTTTGTCTGTGTTAGTGAAACTCATAGCGTCTGCTTGAATATCCATTGACTGAAGACAACAGCACAGGGACAGAGATGAAAATAAACGAGAAAAAATAGGTATCAACAAGAATCCAGCTCAAAAGACATTATACTAAATAAAACTAAGTAGGTTGCAGAAGAATACAAACAATAATGCCTTTTATGCCAAGTAACATACGTAAGATTTGGGAGTATAAACAAATAATTAAAAGTATAAATCCCATGGATTTCCCTCCCTCTCCCCAAGAAGTAGCCACTCCACTAATTTTGTTAGTAATAGGAAGGTTCAAGTGCACTTCTGAAGTCAGATTTCTGATCATAGAGCAGTGAGTACCCAGAGGCTTTGTGACCTAACAATTTTCTGGATGTATAAAATAATGCTTTAAAAAAACATCAGGCTGCAAGTGTACAACCCCTGGCCAGGGCATTGTCTTCTTTGCTCTGAGATGATTTCTGTCCCCTGAGTCTGCGTGTCTTTCTTACATACCCCTGATTGTGAACAGCCTCGCTCATTCCACCAGCGGCCGACTCACCCCTGCTCCCCTTCTTAGGATCCATGTGGTTTTTTGTGCTGTGCTGCTGGGGACTGAAGATGCCCTGCCCATCACAGCGCTGGGTTGCACTGTAATTTGTCTGCTGATCATCAGTCAGGATTCAGGAAGGAGCTGCAGGCGCGGCCGTCTCCCCACGGGGACCTGGACATCATCCAGCCACACAGAACGAGAGATCAATGGCCAGATCCCGTCTGTGCTGGGATCTGCGAGGGGCCCCCAGGTCTGTGCAGGACGACACAGGAGCTCTGATGCTCACAGAGAGAACTGCATTAGGACCCGGTGTCCCTGCTCTGTCTCTATCTCGGGGCCTGGGTGGCAAAACCCTGAGTTCCCCTCACATCCCGCAGGCTGATGGCTCCATCCACACTGATTCCTGCCCTCGGGGCTCTCTCCCAGCTGGGATGGCTGAGCCTGCCCTGTAGCCGGGGGCTTCTCTGGACAGCCATGTGGGTCTGTCTCTGGGGGTGCAACAGAGCTCAGAATTGGGGAACCGGGAGGGAAGAAAAAGGCTTGTATTAGACACCACACAAGCTCCCATCCTCCCCGCGTCTCCTGGAGCCATACACAGGTCTATACTAAGAGGAGAGAGAAGGGGAGGGAGAATGAATGCCACCTCCTGTCACGGAGCATTTCTGGTTGTGTTGGGGCCCGCCTGACCGATAAAAGATTCTGAAGACTTTAAGTCTAAAATGACCGTTAATAACCAGAAGCTCCTTCAGTACTTAACAGAACAAAGACAACTACCCCCAGGCAGAAGTGGAAGATTAATTGCAATGTTGGGAAAGGTTTATACAGACTCTGAGTCAACAAGAAAAACCCCAGTGAAAATCAAAGTGTCAATATACGCGTTGAATATTCCCTTGGAGCTCTGCTCTATATTAGATGAATCTGAAGTGGGAAAATATATTCACTCAACTGTGCTTGGATGTCAGTAACCACATATCTGATTAACACAAACTTAAGCATATTTATTGTCCCCTGTGACAGAAGTGATGATTGATTCAGCTTAACTACATTTGTCTTTTTGGTGTGCCCTGCCGGCAGGCTTGGCTTGGTTCTTAAGCACATCTCCTCATGATCGCAGAATGGCTGCTTCCATCCTAGCCATCTTGTCCTCATCCAATTCTTTTCAAAGCCAGGAAATAAAAGAGTTTCTCCTTGTGCGTCCATTTTATTGAAGATGAAAACCTTCCTAGAAGGTTCTTCAGACCCCAGAATAAATGAACTCTCCTGTTACATTAGTCAGACTTGTGTCCCATGGACACTGTTGGCAACAATGGAGGCTGGGCATGATGTTCCTGGCCTGCTGTTCTCTACAGTGGGAGGAGTGCCATGCTCCTCCCAACAGGGAAACTGAGGCTAAAGCTGGGTAGGTGATGCTTCACTCCCACCCCTGAAAGGCAGGGAAGGCCTGTAGTTCGATCTCCTCGATCACAAGGGTCGTGGGGATATTTGGGCAGGACAATTCTTTACTGAAAGGGCTCGTCTCTTCCATGGCAATTCATATGGTAGTATTCTGATCCCACACACTAAATGGGAGAAAGGACATCAGCCATCAGTCATTGTGACACTCCAGAACTCCCCTAGAAACATCCAAATGCTCTCTAATGCACTCTGCCCTCAGTCTGTACCAAGGATTCTTAAAATGTGTGAACTGTGTCTCCAGGATTCAGAGACAATGGCTGAGGTGGGTGTGGGGGCAGGGCTCACCGAAAGGGAACTCTTGTTTCTGGTTTATTTCACAAATTGAGTTTTTATAATGGGTTTTTCTTTGATGAAAATGTTTACACCTAGAAATAGTTGCGAATGACTACATGAATCTAGAGCAGAGCCATGTGAATTCGAAACTGGTTTTTTCAAAGTAAGAATTGGTCAACATGGTTATTTCACTAAGTAAAAATTCTGATTAAATTTGTGATGGTTGGTGGAATAAATTTGGGCTGGTTGATAGACTGCATTTTCTTTTATTTGCCACTTTTAGGGGGCCTCCGACTCCCAGATTGATCCCTCATTCACATCAGAGATGGGTCTTAGAAACCCGTGTGTGCTGACCTCAACGTTATAGAACACTGAAACATTTCAAGCAAAGGAATTCTGGCTGCCTGGCCAAATTGGTTTTGTTTTTTGTGTTGTTTTTTTTTTTTTTTCCTTCTTCTTCCTTTAATTCCTGCATTTATGGAATGCTGTAGAGAGTGGGAGAGCTCAGGTTGCACTGTTTCTTTCTTCCTTGAGAAAAGGAAAAATAAAACTTGGCTAAAGTTGAGTGCCTCTTAATCCCCAATAGAAATCTGACATTTTCATTTTGCTTTTTCTGCCTCTCGAATCTTCACGTAGCCCGAGGTGGGGGTAGGGCCCACCCAGCAGAGTGTTACAGTAATCCCACCCAATAATACCCAAGACATGCCTGAGAGTTTCAGGGAGACTGAAAGGTCCCAAGCCCATCCCTTTTCCAAAGTGATGAAAAGTTGATCTGGGCCCGGCACCAAGTGTCACTTATCAGATTCCAAAAGGCATTGTCCTTGGCGCCTGGCCCTGCCGGTGGCCTTTGTGGAGGGTGGGCTCCATCACTCAAGCAGGAGGGGTGACCCAGTACCGGGCTCTGGGGGATTTAGGATCCCTGGCGCAGTTCCTGGCTGGGATGGCTATTTGGTTCTGGCAAGGACCAGGGCACCATGGAGATGAGGAAACAGACAAAATGACTCATCTTGGCTCTGAGCCCAGAATATGTATGCTAATGCCTTCGTGCAGACAAAAATAAGATTATAGAGATAGTGAGTGCACAAAAATGCCCAACCTCAAATAATACCTCCCTTTAGTCCATCAACACGGAGACCCAACAATTTGCTGAGATCCAGAGTCAAAGAGAAAATCATCACATGAGTAAAGTTGTTTATGAAGTCAGTTTTCCCCTCTGCATGCCCCACCCTCCTCTGGACAGACATTGTCGGGACTCACCAATATCCCCGCCTCCCCACTTCTTCCCCGCCCACAGGAGGCTCCGACTCCCAGACCCGCCTCTGGACACGTGACCGCTCCCGACCAATGAAATCCTAGAGAAAGTGACAAGCGCCTTGTCCCAGCAGAAGCTGGAAGAGCAGGATTGTGATTTGCTCTGCTCCCTTCCTGTGCCACGGGGGCGCTCACCGGGCCTTGTACTGAGATGGCAGAGCCTCCATCCGACTGGGCTGCTGAGTGACTGCGATCAGAGCCCCCCAAATATATCACCTTAGATGCACCGTGGGAGTGAGAAGACTTGTGTTGTGGTAGGCCAATGGAGAGTTCAGTGTTGTTACTGCAACATCTCCTCGCCCATCCTGATTACTACGCCCAGTATCTTCCCCCACCATACCCTATAGATGGGCACATTGAAAGCCCATGAATTCCTCTAAACTTTGGCTCAAAAGATGATTGCTGTTCAAGTTTCCTCCAAGCAAAAAAAAAAAAAAAAAAAAAAATTAGAAGTGTCACAGAGGTGCTAACTGCTGACTTGGGCAAATCAGTACTACTTCCCCAATATTGAATCTGATGCACAGGAAAGAAGCATTTAGAAGTGCTGACATCAGGGATGGACACTTTAATGGCTGTGTCAAAAGAGAGCTAAATTGGGTCACCTGGGTGGCTCAGTTGTTAAGTGTCTGCCTTTGGCTCAGGTCATGATCCCAGGGCCCTGGGATGGGAAGCCTGCTTCTCCTCCCACTCCCCCTGCTTGTGTTCCCTCTCCCACTGTGTCTCTCTTTCTGTCAAATAAATAAGATAAAATCTTTTAAAAAAAGAGAGAGAGACCTAAATTTAGCAATAGAATCTAGTGACAGGTAGGAAGGAACCAGTGAGGTTTGGCTGCATGGTGCCATTTGGGGGATTATCAGAGCTCCATAACCATCACCCACGCTGTGACTGTATTTCATCTTAAATCCATTAAGAAGCGGGAGGAGAAAACATAGAGAAAACATGTTCTACATGGAGGCTGGTCAACATGTTTTAACCACAACTGTAGAAATCAAAATAATTCCCATTGCTTTTGTTCTCATAACGAATGAGCTATAAAGAGATGTGAGAGTTGGTGAACTGTAAGGATAAACCACCCAAACTGACTTTATTCTATTAAAAAACAACACCACCAACAGTTGGCTCAGTGTAGAAGACACGTGTTGATTTCGCTCCCTCCCAACCACACGCACTCACACTATTTTTAGTAACAAAACATTCCCGGTATATTTTTCAGTCGCAAGTCACAACAAGTGAAAACACATGTCCATGCAAACTTGTGGACATCAGCGTTCACGGGGTTATTTATATGAACCTAGCAGTGGGAACGATCCCAATAGGAGTGGGTGGGTTACAGAAACACGCCCAAATTGCCATGTGCCCATATTGTGGAATACTATTCAGCAATTAAAAGGGGGGACTGTTGATGCATACCTTGGAGGGATCTCACAGACATTCTGCTAAGGAAGAAGAGCTCGGCTTAAAAAGTCACGTGCACGATTCACAGACCTGTACCCCTGGAGCTAATAATACAATACATGTTTATAAAAGAATTTTTAAAATTTAATAAAAAAAAAACTAAAAAAAAAAAGTCACGTGCCATAGAATGCCATTTATAGGACATTCTTGAGATGGAAGCTCCAGAGTTTGGAGATCAGACTTATGGTTGCCAGCAGCTGGGGGGATAAAAGAAGGGTGGACAACAGAGGGGCCACAAAAAGAGATTTCCAGGCTGATGAACCCGTGTTGTATCCTGAGGATGGCAGAGGAACTCACTTTACTTCCTGATGTGATAGTGTGTACATTTCTTCTTTTGCAAAGTGGCTCCTCCTTTGAACTGAAATGACAGATATTTTCCACTCCTTTTCCATCTGCACAGAAAACATCAAATTATAATGCATTGTTTTCATTTTGCCATAATAACAAATCCTTCTTTGAATCAATAACAAGAAAGCTCATCTCAGGAGTAATTTCCTGATCATCAAATTTTTGAATCTATATATTTTTAATTTGCCAACCCCTGCTGGCACACCAGGTGGCGGGTATGCTAATCCCCAGAGATTTCACTGTGACTCTTCTAAGACTGATGCAAGTCAAACTTCAGATAACCTTCAATCGCATGCACTTGTTAAGAAGCATCACAGAATCCGGAAGTCAAAGAACTGGATGGAATTTCAAGAATAATTAGAGTTGAGATACTGCTTAAATCACAGGGTAAAAGTTTATAGGCCTGTCAACAAAGTAAGCTGTTGGCAATGCAAAGCTTCACTCAGTCCTATGAAAAACTCCAGCTCTTCTAGAACATATCCAGGAGAGTGAGCTTCCTGTCCCTCTCTCCAGCTATCTTTGATCCGGCACCTCTGATGTCCCCACTCCCCAATTATTCAGTTTGGAGCAGGCATGGGTCTGAATTGCAAACAGCAGAATCCACTCCAGCTAACATAGGGGAAGCAAAACTTCCTTCTACCCTCTTAGATTCTGTGGCCAGGCCTGAGAATTAAGCTGACCTAAGACAGATTAGCAAGGGAGACCATACACATTTTATTTAATATTTTTACGTGCACATGTGAGTCTTCAAAAAAAATAATTATAGTCAAGACTCTAAGACGCCACTGGGCCCCAAAGCTTATACCCCTTTTTAAACAAAGAATGATAAACAGTAGGGATGTGACAAGACAAAGTGGCTTGGACTAGGGGCAGTGAATTGTGGGACAGTGACTAGGACATATATTGGGAAAACTAATGGAAGATGTAGGTTATGTTAGTAGGTTTGTTTGGACAGATCCATTTCGGCATTGACTCCCAGTCTCTGGAGATAAGAACACTTTTCTCCCTGCAGGGAGGACCATCTTTCTCATGGGAAATTTTATGACCTGCTTTTAGGCAGAAATGGGCAGTCGGAGAGCCTTTCCTGTCTCTGCACTTTTTCAAATGCCTTCAGCTCAGAATCTTCAATAGGTCAAAGTGACGTATTAAGAGATGGCATATTTCGAACCCCTTTCCTTATTTAGGCCAGAAAGGAATTTATTTAGTGGCTCCCAGGATCTCCCCAAAGCCAGAGAATCAGACTCGGAGGTTGTAACCAGGAACAAGGCAGGCTCCTTGCCCTTGGCGTTGGGCACAGAGCCTGCAGTTCATGTCATTGGCGCTGAGCATGGGGTACAAGGGGACAGCCTTCTGCCTCCTGGGTAGCTTCTGAGAACCCAGATCTCTTGGCCACCCTCTCCAGAAAGCACTCTGCCCACTGCCACCCCTCACCCACCTCTCTCCTCGGCACTCAAGTCTTTGTCCTCAGCTCATCAGTGGGATCCCCATCACACGTCTGCTTTCCAGCCGTGGGGGAGACTGGGAAGGTGGGTTCCTGGCTTCTCCTTTCAGCATATGCAGACACAGAAATATTCCCCCGAATGGAGAAGGGCTTTCTAAAGGTTCTGGAAGATCACACAGCATGGCAAATGTCCCCTCCCCAGTTACTCTCTGAGCCCAGCCGTCCCAGCTCTGCTCTTGACCACAGCTACAGCACTTTCAAAAATTGGCACAGGGGGGATGATAAATGCAGTGTTAAATTCCCAACTCCCTGCTGCTGAGATCGGGAGGCCAGAGCTAATGTTTGGTCGAGGAAAGTCACAGTATAAATTCCAGATGTTATTCCAGGAAAAGGTGTTTCTGGCATGAATGTGTGATTTTCATGTAATGAAAGCCGTTCTGTTTTAGAAGAGAAAGATTCTAGTTTCCCAGGGGAAAAAGAGAGAGAGAGAGAGATTGAGAGAGAGAGAATGTGTATGTGTGTGCACGTGCATGTGTCAAAGTATAATCCTCAAAATGTTAAAAACATCATTTTGATGAATTGTATTATGTGATGATCATTTGTCAAATCTATTTAACGTCTCAGCGACATTATTACTGGGATGGCATAGCTGATTCGCAGTAGGATCTGCAAGCAAGTGTTCTGGGCAGGGAAGCAGGGATGGTGTGGTACAATGTTAAGTGAAATACAACCACTGCAGGTTTTCCCTGGGCTACTACCACTATGGGGTTATCTTTAGTACTATCGAGAAAGAAAAGGACATCTTGTATGTTACCATTTTTCCCTCTGTTAACCCCTACCTCTCCAGCATTGTGAAACGTCTGGGCTGTAGTCAATAGTCATAGGAAATCAAAAGTCCCATTTCCTTAGTGTCAAATGTCCTTTCCCATGGGTGTGTGACAGTGCCCTCAACACTGACATGAAAAGATCTCACAATCATCTTCATGCCTTATTCCCAAGTTTGGAATATTTTTTTCTGAACACCTGTGGAATTTTCTCCCGTCCCTCAAAGATAAGTATGTTGGTCTGACGGGAGCTTTCTCCCCTCGAATAGAGGCATCTAATCATTCATCTGTTCAACAAACACGTATTGGGCTCCATTCTGTATCCAGAACTCAGCTGGCCACTGAAGAAACAGAAATAAATGAGACCCAATTCCAACTCAGAGGGAGAAGCAAGTTGGGCGCAGTCAACATTTTCTGAAGACCTACTAAGTTCCAGGCACATCCAAAGCTGCGAGAATCTCTAGATGGGTAATGTAGAAATTGGCTGGAGGTGGGGGTTGCTGCTGAGGGCTGGCTAGCCTCAGTTTCCCACTCTTCCACCCCGGGATCTCAATTTTCCCTTAAGGTTTCCACACACATTCTGCTGTTGCTCTGGCCAGAGGGTAGACATGAGGCTGAAGGTTTCCACACACATTCTGCTGTTGCTCTGGCCAGAGGGTAGACATGAGGCTGAAGCTTAAAATTCTCTCCCATGAAATTTTATCTTAGGATGACTGACCCAAGAAATAAGAATGACTTGGGGTCATCACCCCAAAACACAAGCCCAAAAGAGATTACCCAGGAGTTCCAGACCCCTGTGCCCCAGGACCGACCCAGTTCTTGTCCTACAGAGCCTGTCCTCCAGTCCTTCCTGTTCTTTCCAGAGCCACCCACATCCTTCCATAGGTTCTTGTTTTGATAAGGCTGGCCAAAGCCTGCTTCTGTTGTTTGCAACCACAAGACCCTGACTGATGGATACAGCTGTTCATGGAATGTGCCAAGGACAGGTGTGTGTGGGAAGGGGGGAGGGTGGCACAGCAGATCCAATTCACCTTCTCAGCTACAAGGTCACATTTTCCAGCCCCTTCTGGGTGCCAGGCACTGTGCAAGGAACACAGTGATGTCATCCCTGCCCTTGAAGAGCTTCTAGTAAGCAGTTCAGCTGAACTCCCAGGAGGAACCAGAGTTCATTATTAGCTCAAACGAGAAAATCCTCCAGCATGTGAGGTTCACAGGGAAGGCGATGAGACACCAGCTTCCTCTGAGTTCTTTCCTGCCCCGCAACCTGATTTGACCAGAAGAGGGACTATCCTCCTGTAAACAGCGCTCGTAAACATCACTGAGATTGCTGTAAACACGGCCTGGGAGAGTCCAGTGCTTGAGATGTGGGGAGGGGCTGTGCCATCGGTGTCTGAGAGACCCACGTGGGCCACGGGTCAGCGGTTTCAAATGTTTCTCCCACACCGAAGGATGATTATCGTGGAGAAGGTCACTGTGTTTACCTTTATTTCTTTTTTTTTTTTTTTTAAAGATTTTATTTATTTATTTGAGAGCGAGACAGTGAGAGAGAGCATGAGCTAGGAGAAGGTCAGAGGGAGAAGCAGACTCCCCATGGAGCTGGGAGCCCGATGTGGGACTCGATCCCGGGACCCCGGGATCATGACCTGAGCCGAAGGCAGTCGTCCAACCAACTGAGCCACCCAGGCGTCCCTGTTTACCTTTATTTCAAGGCCGGCTTCATGGGGCATTTGTTGCGATGGAGTGTTTCATATTTTATACAAGAGGCTGCGTTGAGAAGGCTTGAGATTTGTCTTCTCGGTGTTTATTCATCCAATAGCTATTTAAAGAACTTCTACTATAAACAAGTACTATTCTAGACGTTCAAAGTAGAACACTGAACAAAATGAACAGAAATCCCTGTCTCAAAAGGGCCCCTATTCTGTTGGGGGCGGTTTATAACAACAACTTGATTTTCACTTAGAAGACTCTTCCCCGCAGTCAATATCCAGTCGATGTGGTGTGCAGGGAAGGGCACCCCAGTCTCAGGAGGTGGGACCAACGAGCCAGGTTAAACCCAACAGCACCAGCGTTGCCCTGGCAACAGGAATTCATTACGGGATGGGCACGTGACCTAAGCTGATCCAATCAATTTCATCTTGGGCTTTTGTGAAAGCTACTAGAAAACGGGCCCACCGTATTCCATTGTTTCAAACCAACCCCCCCCCCAAAAAAGGGTCCTCAGGACCATTCTACCTCACCTGGTCCTGGAGAGTGAAGCCAAGACCTGTATTTCCTGATGACCATTGAATTTGATGTCTGAACGCAGTGGCACCCGACAAGCATCTAAGCTGACCACATAATGTACTGTCCATGGGACACATGTGAGAGCAAAAGGGTCACTCTGGGCAATGATGCCAGAATAAGCAGGCATAAACAGGGACCATACTGGGCAAACCTGACTTATACCCCAAGCCCCTACTTGTGAATGACTTTTTCATTACCTGAGGCAAGACTGCCTCTTGATAAAGGCACTCCATATCCTTGCAACGAATGCCTTCTGCTTAATTTAGCAAGAGGGCAGTTCTGAGGCATAATAATTGGCGGGATTGGAAGGGGCTGCTGTCAATGATGAAGGAGGTGAGCAGGCGTACTCTGGGACCTCCCCATTCATACCAGAACACCAGCTCGCCCCAAGTCCTGAGTGTCCGATCAGCCCAGCTCCTCTCTGGACACAGAGAACTCCAGGATGAGTAAGGCACTAGGGCTCGGGTCCCTTCCTCCAGGCACTCACTGTCTTAGTAGGAGACATAAACACCTAAAACCAAATTCAGCACAAGACACCAAAGCCCACCCACTCAGCGGCCTCTCTGAATTGTGCTCACATTCGGGGTTTGCCTTTGTTCAGTTAACACTTAGAGATGATGGTTTGCTGAGCCAGCAAACTTGACCTCTTCCCTCCTCCGGCATTGACTGAAAAATTCCAGCCCTTCCAGTAAAAATGGCAGGCCAGCCGTGGTTTAATATTTGAGCTACTTTCTGTCCCTCTACTATTAGAATTTCAGCCCAGGAGCCTTGGAGTTGGAAACCCCTCATCTTCTTGTCAGGGAGACACTGCGGATGGAACAAAGAGCTCTGTCCCCCCGCCCTCTGCCCACTGTAGGCTTCTCTGAGGGAGGGAGGGGGCTCTTTTGATAAGACATGTTCCCGATGTACACTGGATCACCAGGTGCATCCTTAACAAAGTCGTATCTGAAATGAACACAGCAGCATCATTTTGCAAAGAGAAGAAAGACAGGTAGCAAAGACACCATTTCTCTGCCAGGAAACATCTCATGGTCATGGGAGGAAGTCATGTGCACCAGAGCCCAGAGCAGTGGTGTTGGCTGTAGCCGTCTGTCTTTTGTACTTGGAAAAACCCAGAACGTTGTGCCGACGTCTTGCCTGTACTGAATGGCCACACACCCCATGGTCAGCCTGCCAAAATGGCCCCTCCTCCCTAACGCGCTGTGAGGAAAAGCTATCATTCCTCTGGTCTTCCTGAGTGAGGAAAGCCATGGGTCAAGTTCATGAGTGGATCTGATGAAGTGTAAGACAGCTCGCCATCCAGCAGCCAGTGGCCATGTTGCCTTTCCCTCGGATAATATTGGATTTTGAAGCAATAACATCAATGAGAGAAAGGCACGTAGCTAACAGCTAATTTCTGAAGAACATATGTTTCTGCTCAATTTTTGCACCTTTATTGCTCCGTCTGACGTCGTGATACTTTGGGCTGCATAACAGACCTGATTCAACTCATCTGTCTTCCATCTAATTCAAGTCAAAACCAGTAAAGGGAGCCAATTCCTGGCCTGTTTGTAGCTCTTCCCCGAATTATTGTCGCTGATTGTCTTGTACTGCAATTTTTTCAGGAACCAAGAGGTGGGGAAAAAAGGGAACAGCTCCTGATGAAGTTGAAGGCAATCTCATTTTCTTTTCTATACTGTTTTCCTAAAAGATGAAAATGGCTGTTTGGGACCCTAATGACACACGTTCCATCTGCATAGCTAATATATTGCTATTTTTATGAAGAAATCACAAAGCAGGAGAAAACGTCTGCCTCGAGTTCCACGAGCACAAAACTAACCCTTTGGAAACCTGTAGACTTCTTGATAAATTCGATAAGCTGTCACAGCTTAAAACTTGAGCTTTCTCAGACCACATTAGCTTGGAGCCATCCCCAAGACCCGCATCAGGCTTTCATTTTTCTCAGTTAATCCATTTTACAAAATATCCAATCCATTCCACAACCTCTACAGCAAAGCTTTGTCCATTTCTGTCACCCCATGCCTACAGCCTTGGTCAAAGCCACTGTTACAACTCTCTCCTCCCTCACTGACCTCCCAGATCTGCCCTGGCCCCCTGCCCGGGGCCTTCCACCAGTTTGCTCTGAACACGATGGTCAGAGTGACCCTGTTATTTATAAGTCAAATTGCTCACTCTGTCACAGGAAAATTCTAAGATGGACCCAAATTCCTGCCTCCCTGGTGTGTAATCCCTTCCCCCAGAGTGTGACAGAAACTGGGAAGATGTGAGATATCACCCTTACGATTAGGTGACTAATCCATTGACTTTGAATTAATCAAAATGGTGAGAATTTGGGTGGGCCTCACTTAATCAGGTGAGCCCTTTAAAGGAGCTAGGATCTTCCTGAAGAAGACATGAGCTATGGTGGAGGAGGGACAGGGGACCAAGACCTAAGGTTGATCTCCAAGAGCTTGTGTCTGGCTAACACTTAGCAAGACAATAGGGACCCCAGTCATTCAACCATGAGGAAATTAATTCTGTCAACCATCTGAGGGAGTTTAGAAGCAGACCTTTTCCTAATGCAGACTCTAGATGAGGTTGTAACCAGCTGACATCCTGACTTTATCTTTGTGAAACCCTTTACCTTTGTGAGCAGAGGATCAGGCTGAAAGTGTTTGACTCCCAGGCCACAGAAACTGAGAAAATGAATTTGTGTTGTTTAAAGCCACTAAATATGTGGTCATTTGCTATAAAGTATTGAATTACACAATAATAGCAAACTAATACACTGTCCTCTGTTCAAAGTCCTCCTCACTCGGATAAAATCCAAATCCTCACGATGGCCTACAAGGCCTGCTGTAGTCTGGTTTCCCCACCCTTCTGGCTTTCTCTGTGTGCCTGTCTCCCTCCTTCTCTCTGTTGCAGCCACACTGTTCAGTCTCTGCTGTTCAGACATGCCAGACATTCTCCTGTCCCAGGGCCTTTGCACTTGCTGTTCCCACTGCCCAGAATTCACTCTCTCCCCAGACATTAATTAGCCTGTCTTCTTCCTTCCCACCTTGCAGGTCTCTGTTCCATGTCTGCTTCCTCTAAGGAGCCCCCCTTGTACCCCAATCCTACCACTCCCTGCTACACTTCCCTTCTTAGCACCAGCCACCTCCTGATTTGTACTAGATACATGTCATCTTTTTACTGATGGTCTTTGACCAGAAGGTAAGCTCCAGAGTGCCAAGACTTTCATCAATCTTCCACTTTATACATCAAGCCTAGAACAGTGACTGAAACCTAACAGATGGTCACAACTAGGTCTTGAATGAATGAATGATTCAGAGTTTAATTGGGAAACCAGGAATAACAGAGCCATCATGGGAGCCTCAGGTACCAACTGAAATGGGACACATGAACTTTGGAGTGTCCATAAAAAGAGAAGAGCCAAACCACAGAGTTCCATGAAAACTTTTTTTTAAGTTTCTCCCAACCTTTATGTTTTTTGAAGAAACCAAGTAAACCTAGAGCTTTAGCCCTGACTTTTCTTTCTTTCTTTCTTTCTTTTTTTTTAGTAAGTTTTCCTTTGCCTGCCCCTGCAGCCATTAAAAAGAGCTCCTGGGCCCCCCCCACACCCATCTGGTCATGGAGTCATTTGCACTTTGAAGAAAATGAGGCCGACGTGAGAAGTCACTAGCTGTGTCAGTCAAGGCCAAGATACACAGCAGCAAATGTCAGCCAAAGACGGGGCCCCGGTAACAAGGGGCTGCCGTGCCTGATCATTTTGCATAATTGGAAGGCAAGGTTAACAGCATCAAGGAAAATTAACATGGGCGTCCAACGGTTTATGAAGCAGAGGCTGGAAAATAAATAGAGCGGAGGGCGTCAGCAACCCAGCACGACTCTGTTCTTTATTTTTTTAGAGTGACGGAATTACGTGGGGGCGGGGGCAGGAGGGGAGCACATTTGGGGAAAGTCATGGCTGTGGAGTCGGGTCCAGGACTTGGCCTGGCGTCCAGCGGCCGGCACCCCAGCTGTGCAGCCCTTGGCGGGGACCCCATCTGCCTCTCCCCAGGTTGAAGAAGGGAAACAACACTGATGAGAATTCTTTCTACTTTAGGGGCCATTGGGGGGGGGGGTCAATAACACACAGGAGACAAAACGACTTCGGCGTTTTCTTGACAAACCTTATATGGTATGTCCCCTCTTGCCAGCCTGCTTCTCAGAAGTATCTCGCTGAAGCCACTTATCAGGCCCATGGGGTAGATACTGTTACTCTCCTACTTTGCAGACAAGGGCCTGGGGCATCCGGGGGGAGGGTGGGTTCTCTTGTCCCAGCTCCCATAGTGAAGCAGCAGAATCAGGATTCAAACCCAAGCTGCCTGTCCCCATAGTCATGAACTCCACTGCCTGACGTCACAGTGGTACGTCTGCTTCTATGTGCTCTGTCCCCTGGTTGTTGGCCTACTGTATCAGTGACTTAGATCTGGGACATTAACAACAGCAGGACCCCAAGCCCTAAATCTGGGGGGTCTGAAAGATTGATGTCATGGCAGCTTGGAGGGACCTGGAGACCAGGTATCCCGTGAGAGGCCCACCCCAGAGCCAGGCAGGAGGGAACCACCTGCAAGGTCCCAGCATCAGGCAGGACACAGCTGCCATCGCTCGAGGGAGGACATAGCTAGGGGTCATCTTCCCAGCCTGATGTGCAACAGATGACGTGGGACAGTGGAAAAGGAATTCTCTGCAGGTCCTGAGATGGGGGCTCTTCTCCAGAACCCAAATGCCATGGAGGCAGGGGGCTGGGCAGGGTCAAAGCACTTGATTTCTTTTAAAAGAAGAAGAAAGAGGAGGTAGCTGGGTGGCTCAGTCCGTGAAGCAGCCAACTCCTGATTTCTGCTCAGGTCATGATCTCAGGGTTGTGAGATCCAGTCCCATGTTGGGTCCTGCACTGTTGGGGGGTCCTGCTTGAGGTTTTCCTTCTCTCTCTGCCACATGCATCTTCTCTCTCTCTCTCTCTAAACTAAATATTTTTTTTTAAATTAAAAACAAAAGAGGAAGAAAGAGGATGATCACATTTATATTAGTTGTCTCCTGAGGGTTAATGAAATTGTAGAAACTCTTATCAGCAAGCTTCTCTTCAAAGGATCCCAGAACTTAACAGAAATATCGAGGGTGTGAATCGTCTCACATTTCTAAATCAGCCTCTTCTTTAACTTTTAACACTTAGCTGAGTTTATTTTTATCTGTTCAAAATATTTCAAAATTAAAAGAACACTTTTAAAATGACGGCTGGGGCATACATAATCCTTCTAACTGGGTGTCATGAGCCGGCAGGTTTGTGCTTTTTAGTCATGAGCTTTGATCCTTCCCCTGGGCTCTGCCCCACACTTGGAGGACCCACTCTGACATCACAGCTGCGGAAAGCCACTTCTAACCGAGAGGTGGCTCCCTCCAATGCCCTTGTGGTTGGGCAGATCCTGGGTAGAGAGAAGTCAGGTGGGCTAGGAGTGAGGGGCTGGGCACAGGATACACAGGCCCTCTCTGCCTTGGCAGCTGTCTCTCCTCCAGCCTTGGGTGCCACACAGGACCCAGACTCCATGCGGCCAGATGCTGCCCCTGGGATTCAGGGATGTTATTCAGAATCAAGGAGAAGGTGCGTCGGCTCACCATCAACCCCATCCCGTGTGAAATAAGAAAAAAAAAAAGAAGAAGAAGAAGAAGAAGAAGAAGGGGGGGGTGGATGGAGAGGGACTGAGGATGATTAAATTAGGTAGTGTTCCGTTGTGCCCCCTTTTTATCTCCAAGCCCAAGGAGATCTGAGGCAGCTACGGCCCTAAGGTGTTTCCTCCCAGGATCAGAGAGGGGGGCTTCCCCGTTACAACGCCAGGCTCAGCAGTTCCTAGGTGAGGCCCGCAAGGGTTCTCAGGAAATCACCTTTGTGCAGAATCTCAGCTGCTTCTACCTGTGCAGACACAAGAAGCTCACAGAATGTTCCTGGCCAGGGCAGTGGCTCCTTGGGGAAATGCACTTGCATTCAGAGAGTCTAGTCTGACAGTAGCTGAGTTTACAGACAAGGTGGTTTGTCCCAGAGAGGTCAATGTTTTCGACCTGAACTTTATTCCAGTTATCCACTTATATCATGCTTTTATATATGTTAATAATTATCAATAATGTTAGTAATGCAATTGGATGATTAAGGATAACTATCATCTCTTATTATTAACACTTAGATTCCAATGTATTACTTAATAATAAAATAATTTCTGGAGTGCTTTATACAAAATTGTGCAAAATGCTTTCATATGTGACATCTAGTTCGATCCTTGAAAGAGGACGGGGAAGGGCAATGGAACATGCTGGAGAATTCTTACCACCTTATCTTATTTCATAGGTGAAAAAATAAACTGGGGCACAGAGAGGGCAACCACTTGCCCAAGGACACAGAGCAAGTAAGTGGCTGGGATGAGTCTTGGCACTCCTGCCCCAGGCTGGGGCTTTGGGTGCTGGGTGAAGCCCTGGGATAGGAGTCAGGGTCTCTGTGTTCCCCTCAGGCTCGGAAAAATCAAGTTAAAATTAATTCTTATTTAAATAAGAAATACTAAACCTGGTCTCCTTTTTAAAAAATGAAAACCTTATAAATACAGGTAGTTTCCCTCCCTGCCCTGGGCGTGGCCCCTTCTCCTTAGAGGTGGTCACTGTGCTGCTCTCACTGGGCTAGTCCCAGAACAGATTCCCAGGTACCACAGACATGACTCTCTACAGAGACAAGATGGTATTTTTGTGGGTACATGTTTATACAGACCGTCCTTCCCGTCACATGAGTTCCTGCCCCTTGATTTCTCTCCCTCGGGTACATGCATTAGATGTCTATCCACCTGGTGGCATGTAGGTCCCTCACCCCCATGTCTGCTGAATGGTACACACGGTGCAGAAAAACCCCAGGTCACCCTGCCTCCTCAGAGGGATGCACATGTAGGTTGTGAGATGGCCACGCCTTTGTTTCAGATGGTTTCCAATCTCCTGCTCTAGACAGCCAGCGCCACTGCCCTTCTCTGCCCTGTTCTGCAGGCAGTCATGGTCACCTGACTTACTCTGACCAATGAAATGTGAGCGCAAGCCCCACGTCTCACTTCAAGGCCAATGTTAAAAACCTGCCTGATTCGCCACCCTCACTTGGTCCCTGAAGGGGGATGACGTAAAACAGAGCTCCGCCCTGAGGTGGAGGAGGGATGTGGAGTATGAGTGAGAATCGACCGTCATTGCTGAAGGACCCAGGTTTGGGAGCTGTTTGGTACTGGGGTGGCATCTTGTCTTAGTCAATGCAGGTTCTTCTGTGGTCAGCTGAGTTAACAGCCCCCCGAAGCTATCCACACCTGAACCCCCATATGCTACCTTACATGACAAAAGGGCCTTTGTACCTGTGATTAACTCAAAGGTCTTTTTTTTTTTTTAAGATTTTATTTACTTATTTGGCAGAGAGAGAGAGAGACACGTGAGAGAGGGAACACAAGCAGGGGAAGCAGGAGAGGGAGAAGCAGGCTTCCTGCTCCACAATATGGGGCTCCATCCCAGGACTCTGGAATCATGACCTGAGCTGAAGGCAGATGCTTAACGACTGAGCCACCCAGGCGCCCCTAACTCAAAGGTCTTAAGATAGGAAGAGTAACCTGGATGGTTCAGGTGGGCCCAGTGTCATTGCAAGGGTCCTCAGAAGAGCTGGGGGAGTCAGAGTCCGGACAAAGGGATGTAACCTCAGAAGTGCAGAGAGACGGGAAGATACTGCTGGGCGTCAGCGTGGGGGACGGGCCACCAGCCAAAGAATGCAGGCAGCTTCTGGAAGCCAGAAAAGGGAGGGAAATGGATCCTCCCCTAGAGCAGCCCTGCCAACCCACTTCAGACCTCTGACCTCCACAACTGTGGGAGAATAAATTCGTGTTTTAAGACACCACGTTCATGGTAATCTGTTACACGTACGGGAATAAGAAACCAGCATGTGTCCTGACATTTGTTGTAAAACAAACAGCGTTCGATGAACATCTTCATGCCTCTTTGACGTATGTGGGTGTTTCTCAAATTGAGAGTTTTTGCTTTGTTCTTTTTTTTGGGGGAGGGGAGGGGACAAAGGGAGCAGAAGAGAGAGGGTCTTAAGTAGGCTCCACACCCAGCATGGAGCCTGACATGGGACTTGATCTCACAGCCCTGAGATCACCACCTGAGCTGAAAGTCAGAGCCTTCACCGACCCGGGCACTCCTCAAATTTAGATTTTTCAACAAGGGATACTTTCAACAAAATTGTGCTTTCGTTTTAAAGCATGAAAACGAACTTTCTGCTAAGCAAAATTTCATCTAAATTACCCAATATGCCTGAGGTTAAATAAACCACTTATTAATCCATCCCTCTTGGTTTAATATAAAGTTCCAGAAACTGCTGTCCACTCTCCCTATGACATTGCTGTTGAATCAGTCACAGTTAGTGGCTGGCCCGGGGAAGAGAACTCCTCAGACCTGGCCTGAAGGAGCTCACAGACACGGGACCTCTCACGGAGAAGAAATGAGCTAAGAGGGTCCTTCCCCCGTTCCTGGCACCACACATGTGCTCCTCTGTTGCGCTGAGCTCTGTAGCAGCGGGAGACGGTGGGACAGGCACCTTGCATGGTGTCCCCTGGTCTCCGAGCCCCAATGTCACTTTGCATTTTGAGCCCTTGTATTTAACCCAGGCAGGGGTTAGGGAAAGTCACAGATCACCAGTGCAACGAACAGTCCTCAATCCCGCCAACCTTTGTCCAGCCGGATTGCACGGCCCCTGCATTTACAGCTAAACCTCCTTCCCTTTCATTTTTCTCCCCAGGAATCCCGAGGTACAGCAGGCCTGGGAACGAGGCAGGATTCTAAAGGGCTACTTGGATGGCTCCGGTCTGAGCCGTTCTCTCAATTTTGTCACAAAGGTTACCTAGCTCCAGAAACAATCAAAGGATCCCTAACGTATGCGGCATGTTTTCACCTCCTTTCAGACCACAGGACATTTTATAAACTGCCAAGTCATTTTAAAGCTGTGGACATTCAGATTGCTTGTGTCACTGAGCCCATGCTAGAACACACCGATTTCCAGCATTCGTGCAGCTCTGACTCTTCAAAAGCCGCTAATAGGCAGGGAGGGAGAATAAGGCAACATTGGATGTCTTCCATTTAGGACACCAAAAATAGAACTTCTGATAGAAGATGGAAGATGTCATTAACCTTCACACTGACACCTACCTCTCCAGAGGCCCCGCGGAGGCACAGGCTGGAAGTGAGGTCTTTAAAGATATTTGTGGCTTTAATGGGCACTCAACTTGGCCAAAAGTGACACTGAATTCGCTCCTAACAAAGGGACATTTGGCACAGGTGTGAGGGGGTGAGAACAAGGGAAATACAGAGGAAAAGGAAAAGAGCTCATTAACAAGTCTTTTCACGGTTCACTCCGAGAGGATGACAGAGTGGAAAGGGAGTGGGGAAACTCACCAGAAACTCAGAAATTGACAGTATTCTCAACAATGATTGTTATCTATTCGTGCAGCTTCTCTCCTGTTTGCAATTTCCAGCACAAGTCCCCCCTCCATCTTCCGGTAACCCACCCCGATAGTCACTGTCCCACTGTCTATTCATGGACTGCAGGATGAGCGGTGGGGGTTTTAGGGTGGTCATGTGACCTGGCCTGGCCAATCAGCTGGCGAATCCCCCAGACCCGGAAGTGGTTCTGGATACACACATGCACAGAGTCCAAGCAGAGTGAATCCCATCTCTGGAGCAGGTGCGGCTGGAAGAGATGCTCCCTGGGGGCAGGTGCTGCTGGATGTCGACCCGACAGCGCCCCCGCCCCTTGTTCCTGCCAGCACAGCACAGCCCCCAGTCTAGAGGGAGCCATTGACTTGCTTTCCCATTGTCCTTTGCAGTGAGTCATGGGCACGTGACTGGCTCTAGCCAATGGAATCTGAGGGAGCACCTCTTGGTGCGCGGCGGCGTGGGGGTGGGGGGCGGTCCTAGGAAAGATTGGCCAGAGCTGGTGAAAGAGAGGTGTGCTGCAGGAGAGGTTTCCTTGCCCGCTTCATTGCGGGCTGTATGCGACCGCAAAGCTCTTAGAGATGCAGCAGTCATAGGAGGACTACCCCTGAGAGGCTGATGGAATTACATATATATCCCTCCGGACCTCACATTTTGTGTTACTGAATCCCTCTCAAAGCTAACCACCGTTAGCCTCCTTTTTATGTGTTGGGGGCGGGGAGGGTGGGAGGAAACATGTGTTTAAACTACCTTCTAGATGGCGGTTTCATTATTCTAGTGAATTTTTTTTTTTTAAGTGGACTAGAAATATGGCTGGTTTGGGAATTTCTGGAAGCCCCTTTATCACTCCAGAGAGCCCCAAAATGACACTATCATGAACAGAGCTCAAGTAACAGGATCCTGAATACACTGTTTGAGCCCCTGAATCCATCAGTACCTGGAGACTGACCTCTAACTTTTTCAGTTATATGAACTGCTCAGATCGGTTCAAGGTGAGTTTCTCTTACAGTTTACTGCATTAAACTTTAAAACTTCTGCATGACAAAGGATGCCATTAAATCTTTAAAAATATGTGCCCAAAGATGTTCTCTATGAAAATATTAATAATAGCAAAACTGAATGATTGAATGAATGAATGAACGAACAAATGAATGAATGAATACACAAATAATTGGAAAATATCCATATATCTACAACACAATGATTAATGGTCCATCCATACTACACATTACTATGTCATCGCTTAAAGGAACAAGGTGGGCCAGTATGGGCTTATGAAGAATTACAACCAAGGCATCTATTTTGTAGAGAATAAGAATAATTATATGTATGCATATCTGACACATGTGTATTTGCATGCTCACATTTCTAGAGGTATGTGCATGCAAAATAGTCTGGAAGAATTCATACTGAAATAATAATAGCGTTTAATATGAGAAGGGCAATGGAATTGTAGAAGACAGGGATATTTTTACCGTATATACTTCCAAGCTATTTCCATTTTAATAAAATATATTTTTATATTACTTATGAAATTAAAGTTGAAACCTGAAAAAAAAAAAACTAAAATACCCATATTGTTCTATTGTTCTCAGTAGGCTCTAATCATTATATAACATTCCCTAAGAAAGAAGGAAAACCAGACAAAAAGCAGCTTGGCCCCCTGGGCATGCCTCATGGAAGCTGAAAAGCCCTACTGGGCTTTCTGCCCTCTGTCCTCAGTCTCCGTGACAGGAGCATGGAACCAGCTAGCAATACTGCTCCAGCCAGCCTGTCAGGAGCTCTCCACCTTGTCCTCAGGCCTGGACCTAGTCCTATACAGGTGGGACCCTGTCCCTGCTCCTGGCCAGCTGAGCTCCAAGCATGTGGAACAGGGCTCTTCAGCCCCAAGCTGGACTCAAGTGTGGATAAGCATTGCTTCAGAGACCCTCTCGGCCTCATGTCAGCTCCTCCGGTCTGGACTGTCACCCCAGAGGCTGTCTTTAAGGCAGTCAAGTCCACCTCTGTTCCACCTTTCCGGTGACCATGGGGAGAGAGCTTCCAACATTTTGTGTTTCCGTCACAATTAGAAGACAAGTGTGTAATGCTACGACTTGAAACAGTATAATCATTAAGTCAAAATACGAAACAATCCAGCAATAGTCCTAACACACCCACTGTTCTAGAATAATGATGTTTGCAGTGATCACAAGAGGGATCTCCTCACACCCTTGGTCACTGTTTAAGGAAAAGAATGTTCTGTTCTAGCTGTTTTGGGTTGGAGAGGCAAGCCTCTCTCGTGTTCCAGTCAACAAACTCTCTCTCTCTCTCTCTGTCTCTCTTTGGTGCTGACCCAGCATCACACTCCAAGACAGAAAATGTGGAGGAAAGAGCAAGATCCTATGGGCCTTTGAGGATCCTTGTGTGTTGGTCAGTTGGAGGTGTTCCAGAAAGCACTGTAGATGGCGCAGCTTCTCAACGTCAGAAATGTATTGCTCACAGTTCCAGAGGCTGGAAGTCTGAGATCGTGGTGCGGCATGGGAGGGTTCCAGGCCTCTCCCAGCGGCCAAACTGTAGACATGGCAGGTGGGAGAGAAGAGGAGCGAGCTCTCTTGTGACTCTCTTGTGACTCTTAAAAGGGCATGAATCGCATTCATGGGGGCCCCACCCTCATGACCCAATCCCCTCCCAAGGGCCCCTTCTCTTCATACCATCATGTTGAGGGGTAGGCTTTCAACATATGAGTTCGGGGGAGCACAGACATTCAGCTCATAACTCCCTCTAGTGTCACTGGTTTTTACTCTACAGGAGATGAAGAGCCACTGGCCACCTTGAGCTGAGGGGTGGCAGCTGTGACTCACCTATGGGTTGGCCCCTCAGGGGCCCTGTAGGGAGCAGATAGTCTGGAAGCAGCCAGGCAGAAGCCAAAAGATGCCTGAGGAGGAGTGTCTATTGGGGTTGGGAGGACAGAGAGAGAGGAAGGAGGGTTGTCTCTGGTTCAGAGGCTTCTGGACAGAACTGCTGGAGGGAGGGAGGCAGAGAAGCCCTGAGAAGGTGGCCAGGCGGTCACTCAGGCCTGTGATCCCACAGCTGTTGTTTCTTTTGCCATGACCTTCCTTGTCTGTCCCTTAATCACCTCTTCACACATCTCTTTCCCAGCCTTGGGTTCTCAAAGACAGGGCCTGTGCCCTCTGTCACCAAGTGGCCGGTGTCACAGCTAGGGCCTGGAAAATAGAGCAATCAGTCAGTGTTTGTGGAAGAAATAAATAGAGGGTACAGAGAGGTTGAGGAGACATATGGTGGAAGCAGTCAACCATAGAATTTTCAGTAAAAGAAGAAAAAAGAAAAGAAAATCTAGGTTGACTCAGATAGATTTTTTAACATGTTCTGTTATTTTGGCTCTTAAGACAAGTACTTGGGAACTTGGCATTATCCACGAACACCTCTGATCCAGCATGGATGGTTGTAGAATCGAACTTGGGGAAAAGACACACACTGAGATATTCACTAAGGACTTGTCCATAAGAGGGAACACTTGGGAAGATCCCAAATGTCTATCAGGTGAATGGAGCGAGAACAGTGGTGGTGATGTCACAAAGGAATACAGGACAGTGAACAAAAGAAAGTTTGGGCTGCGTGTGTCATGTGAGATCCAAAACCATATCCTGGAGGAAGAAAAGCAGTTAGGACCCTGACACGACCTGTTTTTATTTATGTGTAAAATCTACACCCCAAAATACCTATTCTTTTTAATTTAATTAAAATTTTTTATCAAAGTCGAAGAGGATTATTGGATTACAAGGCTGAGAGTAAAAATCTACAGGCCCTGGTCTTGCCCCCTTGCTACTAATTTCTGTTCTCCAGAAATGACCATTTTTAGCAATTTCAATGTTTCCAGGAGTATCCACTTCTGTATTCCTGAGTAATATGTTTACATAAGTGCCTGTTTATTTTGCTAGTTCGTTACCTCCTGCCTTCCTGCTATGAAACAGTATTATGAGGATTTAGTCCACAGAGAAGCCTCGCTCACACCTTCGCCCTCCCCTGGCATTCTGCCAATCAAATCGAGACTCTGGGGTACCTGAGGGACATGCACTGTTCACATGACCATTGTCCAGCCCACAGATGAGCTGTGTGATGTGAAATTTAATTGTCCCCTTTACAAATTTGTGTTTTGTTTTGTTTCTCTAAAATGAGCAATGACCTTGACTTTCTCCTACTTCCTATGTTTTCTACATTGCTGTCCCTAATGCATCCCTGGGTTCTCCGCCCTGCGTGGTACCCTCCCCTCAGCAAGCTCACACAGTTGGGGAAGGAGACAAGGTGATGGTGTTCTTGACATCTCCCTCCAAGGAAGGGCTGCTCTCCAGATCTAATTCAGAGCAATGATCCCGATGTCACCCTGGTGCTCTGATTCGTCCTGGAGACTCTGCCTCTCTTGCTGGGGAAGGATCCTCCCATGTCCCTGTCTGGGACCCATGGGGGCTACTTTCTTGACCCACCCCTTGCTGGCACAGCCCCTCCTCCTCCCATGGCTCCCTGACAAAGGGCACAGAGGAGATGATTCTCTGTGATCTTGTGGGTCAGTGTCTTTATTCTGACCTTGCCCTTGATCTGTAACATGGCTGTGGTTCACACTTTACACTGGGAGTGAATTTCCCAAGAAGCTTAAAAGCACTGTTCTCTTCCAGCCCCAGGGTTGCATTCTGAGTCCTGGTCTTGAATTTGAGAGCAATTCCTTCCATCTGGAGACTTCTAGAGTTTTCTCTTCCTCCCAGATTTTTGTGAATTCATGATGAAGTCTCCAGTGCTGGGTCTTCTAAAATTAATCTCTCTGAGCACTATAGGGGGCCATAGAAATTAATGTTAAAGTCTGAAAAAGACAAAAGAGCCTTCGGGAGACAGTTTGGTGGTTGCTTACAACACTAAACATGCTCTCACCATATGACCCAGCAATTGTGCTTTTTGCATCCACGTAATGGAGCTGAAAACTTGAGTCCAAACAAAATCCTGCACACAGATGTTTACAGCAGCTCTGTTCATAATTGCCAAGCCTTGAAATAAACCAAAGATATCCCTCAATAGGTAAATGGATAAGAAACAGTGATATATCCGTACAATGGAATATTATCAAACCATGAGAAGATGTGGAGGAAATGTAAATGCACATTGCTAAATAAAAGAACCCAATCTGAAAAGGCTACAGATTGTATGATTCCAACTATATGACATTCTGGAAAAGGGAAAACTATGGCAACTGTAGATCAGGGAATCTGTGGTTGCTGAGGGTTCTGGGGGAGGGAGGGGATGAATAGGAAGAGCTCAGAGGATTTTTAGGGCAATGAAGCTCTTCTGTAAGACACTGCAGTGGGGGGCCATGACCCTCATACATTTGTCAGAGCCTGTAGAATCAACAACACAAAGAGTGAACCCTGGTGTAAACTATGATGTAGTTAGTAATCATGCATTAATATTGGTCATCAATTGCAACAAATGCTCCCTACTAACACAAGACGTTAATAATAAGGGAAAGGAGGGGAGGAAGGTGATTGAGGGGGTGTTTGAGAACTCTGTACATTTTGCTCCATTTTTTTTCTATGAACCTAAATCTGCTCAGGGGTGAAGGGTCTTGCCAAACAGGTGAAGGGTAGAGGGAGATACAGGCCTCCAGTTATGGAATGAATACGTCACAGAAGAAAAGGCATAGCATAGGGAATAGTCAATGGTACTGTCCTAGTGCTGTATGGGACAGACGGCAGCTACACTCCTGGTGAGCACAGCATCATGTATGAACTTGTCCGATCATGTCATACATCTGAAACTAATGTAACACTGTTGGACAGCTGTGTTTAAAAAAATGGTATTGAAATGGAAAAAAAAAAACCCTAAAACTGCAAAAAAGGAGAAAAACTTTATCAGTGTAAAACTGAAAAGAAACAAAGGAGAAAGTCACTCATATTCTACCCACTTTTTCTTTTCTTTCTTTCTTTTTTTATTTTAGTAGAATTAGGCAAATTAACGTGGTCAGATTTACTCCCTGGTCAGACTTAGGACGTTGGGCCATGGTGCCTAGAATTCTGGAGCTGCCCCTCCAAACCCAGCATGCTTGCCAGGAGAAACTCACAGCTGTAGACATGTGCCCTGGGCAGCCTGAGGCAGGACAGGACTGCCCCCCATGTCCCACATGGCTTCTGCCTCAAGGGACCACTTTCAGGTCAAGCTTTGTGGATCCAGAAGCCCAGCCTGCATGTCGGGGCAGTCATGGAATGAACTTCCCAACCCATCAGGGCTGGTGTGACCCCTCCTGCCCTAGGATGAAATCCCTATTTCACCTTCACTTGCCAAGGACTGGGACCCTGGGGGAGACCAGGAGCCAGTGACCAGGCCAGTTGCTATTGGCCTTGACCCTCCCTTTGGGTTCTGTCCCCAGTAGGACCTTGGCCAAGTGCACAGATGGCCGCGGGGGAACCAGTGTCCCGAATGAGATGGAGCCAGGTGTCCCCGTGGTGTCAGGTGCCTTCTCCAGCCCTGTGTTAACTTCCTATGCTTGAGCTCCCTCAGTCAATAGGCGAGTACAGGGATGGATCCCTGCCCACTTTGGATTCTGATCATAGCTGCTCTGTGCCCAGTGGTCAAGACCTGAGCAGGCGAGGTGGAGGAAGATCTTGGACTCTGGATCATTTGCATGAGGGCAAAGGTCCCTCACTGAAGACGGTTCTTTTACAATTTCCTGCATTTACTTATGTGCTTGCATTATCCCTTTGCTAAACTTTAAGCTCAGCAAGATCTAACTACATGCATTTGATTTATCCTCATTCCTGTCCCCTCTCATTCCCTCAAAGACAGGTCTGTGCTTATCCTAAATGCAGCTTCTCAAGTCCCACCCCAAAATACTGAACTTGGGCCTGGAAGGCAGGGGGGGTCCCACATTTCCATTAGCTCCTCAAGTGACTCACAAGCACATCAACCTTTGAAACACTATAGTGGGTAGAGAAAGAGATCCATGTTTCTCTACAGAAGAAAAAACAAGACGAGCCTTTCAGCCTTTCTGTTTACATTTAATGTAATTATTCCTATGATTTAAGTCTACTTTCTTCCTATTTGTTTTCTGTGTGTATCACCTTTTTCTCTCCTTTCCTGCCCTGTTTTCTATGGTCAATTATTTTTATTATTCTATTTTGTAAACATCAATTAAACTGTTTGTTTTGATGACTTTGTTATTATTTTAATGCATGTACTAGGGATTACCCCCCCACACACTGGTTAGAGTCGGCTCTAACCTAACCACTCCCTGAACAACCAAGAGCCTTAGGACACTGACCCAACACTTAGCATCCTTCTGGATGTTTCTATTGTCACAATTTAATCCCACGTGGATTATAAACCCAGCAGGACATTATCATTATTATTACTGTTTTGTGAACCCATGAAACATGCCCATATGTTACCCATACTATGACTTTTCTTCTTCCATGTGTTTCTGAATTTTCATCTGAAATCATTGCCCCTCTACCTCAATACCTCCCTTCAGTGTTTATTTGAGTGCCAACCTGCTGGCAATAAATTATCTAACAAGTGCCCTATTTCATCTTCAAAGTATATTTCTGATGGGCATAAAATTGTGAATTGCCAGGTTTTCTTCTTTCAGCTGCATTCCATTATCCCCCTCACTCCATTGCCCTCATTGAGAAGTCAGCTGTTTATCATCATTTCTCCTTCAAAGACGATGTGTGTTTTTCGATTCAGCTGAGTTCAAGATTTCCTCTTCATCTTCATTGCTGGCAATGCCACTATAATGTAATCGGGTGTGTATTTCCTGGTTTTTATCATCATAGGAATTCTTCAGTCTGCAACTTCATCATCAGCTTTGGGAAAATCCTCAAAATCTCTTTAAGTTGTGCTTCAGCAACATAGTCCTTCTTTTTTTTTTTTTGTTAACTTTCAATTACACATATCTTAGAACTTTTCACCATATTCCATATTTTCCAGGTTTTTATTCCATGCTCCAGTGTGAATATGTTCAACAAACTTACTTTCTTCTTTGACTAAACTTTTGATATATTAATCTTTTGTGACTTTTTTAATCTTAGTTTATTTTTCAGTTTCAGACTGTTCATCTGACTCTGTGTATAAATTGTCTTTCTCTGATAAAATGTTCCCACTGTTAAAACATGGATAGTAATTATTTCAAAGTTCTTCTCTGGTATATTCCAACACCTGTCATCTATTAGTCTTTTCCTGTCTTCTGTTTTTTCACAGTTTGGTTTTGGTCATTGGCTCCTGCTTGTGTTATGTTTGGTTACTTTTTATGAATTCTGGATGCTTCATTTGAAAAATTTAGTGTCCCTTAATGATGTTGTCTTCCCCTAGAGAGAGAAGTCTTCCACCAACCACAATGGTGGGGGCAGATATTTGAAAAATTTAGTGTCCCTTAATGATGTTGTCTTCCCCTAGAGAGAGAAGTCTTCCACCAACCACAATGGTGGGGGCAGATATCCTTAATCAAATCTGGAGTTAAGATCATTTAAGGCATGTTGACAGCCTTTACAAGGTCTAATTTCTCTTAGTTGAACTTACTTCTAGAGAAAGTCCTTCTAGGGTCTCAACTGTAAGACTTGCACATTTCTCAGGATTCCTGTTTTTCAAGTTTTGAACTCTAGTATGTGTTGTTAGGGTCATGTGGTATCAGTGAACATGAAGCTAAGTTTCTCAGCTTCTCTGATACCCACTTTTGGCTTGATTTCCTAGGCATCTTGTTCTATAAGCTTAGAAATCAGCAAATACTTTCTTGAAAGTGCTACAGAAGGTCAGACTTACCGTTGAGGGGCCCGTTTTCTCTGATGTCTTGGGACCCCAGTGCTGAATTTCTTGGCAGCCTTGAATGCCAACTCTTATCTCAACAGATCTGTGAACTTAGTATAGAGCTCACTGCTGCCACGTTCTGCTCTCAGGATCCTTCTGCACTTATAAACAGACAACTAGTGTAAGGAGAGAAAGGGTGAAGAAGGTGGGGCTCACTGTGTGTATGTCACTTCTCTCTGGAGTTGTAGACCCTCAAGTCCTAACAGACTGGGTTGCTTTCTGATGCCTTCAAGCACTTTTTTTCTTCCCTTTTTTTCTTTTGGTTTACTAAGCTTTGCTAGGTATTCCCTTTGTCTACTCTATATTATTCCATCATACCTAAATAGAGAGGGGTCCCTTCTTGCATATTAAACATTAGACGTAAATACCTAGAAAGCTAGGACTGAAGAGTATCTGCATATCCCTTAACTAGATAAATGGTAAATGGGTTTTGTTGTTATTTTCTCATGAAACCAAACTTTCCAACAATAGGCAAAGACAAAGAGAGCATTGAGCTCAGAGGTTACAAACACAAATGCCTACCAGCACCAGGTGGGTAAGACAAAGAGTATAGCAATCCAAGCATCATTAAAAGGGAAAATCCAGTAAGCAAAAGATACTCAGCTATGGTGATAGAAGGCTTGGGACTGGCAGTTTGGCAGACTCAGAGAAGAATGTTCCATCCTAAGGGGATGTTGGTATTAGCTGCTTATAGCAAGGAGGAAATGTAGACTGAGTATTGAAAGAGCTCCATTATTTTAACATATAAGCTATGTTACTTGCTTTTTGTGTTTTTCTAAAGATTTATTTACTTATTTATTTTAGAGAGATAGCATGGGGGGAGGGACAGAAGAAGAGGGAAAGAGAGAATCTTTAAGCAGATTCCCCAGTGAGCATGGAGCCTCACACGAGATTTCAATCCCAAGACCCTGAGATCATGACCTGAGTGGAAATCAAGAGTCAGACACTTAACTAACAGAGCCACACAAGTGCCCCTATAAAATACACACTATTAAATTATGACAATTATTTTTGCCAGTGTGCTTCCAAAAATGATAATTCTAAAAACAACAGTTTTGTCCAGACATATAATGTTTGTAGCACTGGCTCTGGAGGTCAGACAGTCTGGGTTCAAATCCTGCCTTTCCTCCTGCCAGGCAGGTGACCCAGGGAAAGTCATTTAAGCCATCTAGACAAGCATTTCCCTATTAGTAAAAAGGGAATAAGTGTGTCTATCTCATGGGTGGGAGATTAGACAAGGTAACATACACAAAACACATAGTACCTGAGATCACAAGTATGGGAAAGTGCTCATCCAACAAACAAAACAGTGTGCAGGACAGACTCCCTCCTTAAGCTGATTTCAGCCCACACACCACCACTTGTAAGCATCTGCCCTGGTCCAGCCTCCTTTCTCTACAGACAGGACACGTGTGAGTCACAGACAGGGGAAGGGAACTGCTCAGGCAAACAGATAGCTCGTTAGCCCTAAAACTGCGTCCAGGACTGGAATTTCCTTTTGATGCATTTTGTCAATTAAATCTGTGTGTCCTGGAAGCAAAGCAGCTCATTTCCGTGGAAGGCAGAAGGGTCGAATCTCCCTCAAACTATAGATAATTCTCTAATTGCCACGGCTGCCCCGAATTCATTGCAATCATTAGCAGAGCCCCTTGTGCTCTGGCTGAGAGAGGAGAGGGAGGTCCAGACATATCATTGCTCATCTAAATTTTTAATAATGCTCCAATCTTCAGATCATCGGGGTAATCAAACCCAAATTAGCCTGGTATTCAAAGAGCAGAATGACAAGGAGAGTGGAAGGGATAATGTTTCTTTAATGAAAATTTAATCAGTGCAGATTTCTCATTGAATATTAAGGATCTTGGCCTGAAGCCAACATCAGAGCTGACAGCTATGACCTTGACCTTTGTCCCACAGAGTCTGGCTGGCTTTGACGCAGGTGGCTGTGCAGCCAGGTAGAAGGAAGGAAGCTCTGGAGCCTGGGGCAAGTGGGCTCGGGCCCCATCTTCTCCAGAAGGCATCTCTGGGTGGCTGCAGACCAGTATTCTGTCCCCGCATCTCAGCCCCTCCCTGTCCCGCCTGCTGCTCCCAAGACCCCACCCCTGACTCCCTAGCTCCTGGGTCCTCCGGCTGCTCAGCCTGAGTCCTTGGGTCATCCTTGGCTCTTACTGCCTCTGCCCCTCGGGCAGCAGATGCCACCAGCCCGACCTTCCCATGTGGAGCCTGAGCTGGTCCCTGGGGACCCTGTCCTGGACCTGCCTGCCCCACCCCTTGTGCTCCTCAGGGGCCCCAAAGACTGTCCCTCACAGGTCCCAGGGTCGTGGTGACACACCCTCTATGGCTCAGATCTGCCCAGTGGCTTCTGTGAGGCTCAGGGAAAGCCAGCACCCTCTCAGTGGCCAACGGGATCATCGGGGGACTGATCCCAGCACCTCTCTGTCCTGGGCCCCTGTCCCCCTTCCAATGTCCCTGCAGCCCCTCTGGCCCTTGCTGCCCTGCACATACACCCAGGCCTGGCACCATGGTGCCCTCTGCCTAGGCAGCTCCCAGCACCCACACACGCCCGGCCCCTGCCTTCTGGACCCTGGATCCCTGTCACCGTGGCCACCAGTCCCTGCCCGAAGGGCCTGTGGGGCCGGCACCACAGCTGTCGCTCCCTCACTATCCTGCCACGCCTGCCTCTGGGCGACCTTCACCACCTGGGGTTATAGCCCCGCTCCTTTTCCTGTCCTTTGTCTCCCAGCCAGTAGGGGACCCCTCAGGGCAGGGACCGCTCTGCTTGTCCCCTCGTTGCCTGCCAGAGTGCCGTGTGCAAGGCAGGTGTCCGGCGTGGCTGGCTGGACGGAGCTCACCTGAGGAGCGAGGTCCAGCAGGACCCTCAGAACCAGTTCGCCGGGGTGACTGACCCCTCTGACAAGTCAGACAGCTCGAGGCCCGAGATGCCCCAGAGAACACAAGAGAAAGAGTCCTTGTCCTCCTGGCTGGCCTGGGAGGCAAGGGGCAGACTCCCCCTCAGAGCCGCCAGAGGAAACCGCCCACCAACCCCATAATTCCAGACTCCAGGCCTCCCGAACCACGAGAGGACAAGTTTGCCTGATTTCAAGCCCCTGGTCTGCGGGGCTTTGTGAAGGCCCTGGAAGTCACGAGAGAAGCTGGCAGAAGCCGACTGACCTTCTGAAGGACTTTCTGGCTGGGCTGGGTGGTCAGCAGTGCCTCAGTCCGTGAGGTAAATTCTCCAGGGATGGGCCTCCCCTGTCCTTGCCGAAGACCCTCTCATGGGGTGACCATCAGACTTGGGGATCACCTCCTCTTCGAGCCACTTGGCCTCCTCATGCTTGGGGAGCCTTCCCGTGCCACCGTCCACCCACCACCAGCTCCGTCTCCCCCAAACCCTCCTGCTTTCAGTCCCTCAGCCTCTGGTGTGTCTGTGCCTCTGTCCCTGCTTCCCTCGGCCGCTTGTCAAGGGGAGAAGCAGCCTGACAGCCGCTCATCACCCGACACACAGTGGGTCCCTGTCCTGACCGAGCGGCAGCCCAGGGGCCGCAGGTGTGCAACAGATCCCTTGTCCTCCCGAGACTCGGTTTACCCAGTTGCCAAACGAATGGGCGTGACTAAATGATTCCCAAGGGCTCCTTCTGACTCAAATATTCTATGATTTAAGTATTTTTGAATTTTTAAGATTCCATTCTATTATTCTTCTCGCGCCTTCAGGTCCTCAACAAATGCAGATCAAGAACGGACTCTGCCTTGGCCCTGTTCCCAGAGCAGGAATCCAACAGCCAACAGACAGACAGGGCTCCCACTCTCACGTGGTCGCCATTCCTGTGGGCACAAAAGACAATAGAAGGCCATAAAATGGGAAATCCATTTCAGATGGTGACAGAATCTGTGCAGGAAATGGGGACGTGACATAAGGTACAGGTGGTCAGGGCTGCTCTCTGATGAGGTGACAACTGAGCAGCGAATGAATGGGCTTGAGACAGCAGGTCTTGGGGAAAGGGGGGATAGCATGTGCAAAGGCCCTGAGGCAGGAAGACTTGGGTGTGCAGGAAGGAGGAGGCTGGTTGACTGTGATGGAGGGAGTGAGAGGCAGGTGGTAGGAGGTGACTTGGGGGAACCTGTGGAAATGGTGCTGGGCCTTGTGGGAGCGATGAGGAGGTAGGCCCACTTTCTCCACGGACACACTGATTCAGGATGACAGGTCTCATGTATGTAACAGAACTCGCTCTCACTCTGGGACTGTGTGGAGTGTCGATCTGGGCGTGGGGCAAAGAGGGCAGCAGGAGGACCTGTCAGGGGCAGTGGCAATGACCCAGTGAGGACTTGCGTGACAGCAGGGGGATGGAAACGGCAGAGACAGAGCTAGTTTGGGTTCTGCAGACCAGACATATGCTGGAAGAAGAGGGAGGCCCACAGGGTGACACTGGGTGACAGGCATTTGGTGGCACCACTTGCCGAGAAAGGGAACATAGGGTCTTCCACAGCTCTGTTGAAAACTCGCGATCTGAAAGCAGGAGCGGCTCCGCCTTCAGAGCAGCTGGGATGCCTCCTTCAGGGCCCAGAGGACCCGGAGGGCGTGAACATCAGGGACCCGCATGCAGTCACCATGCACCAGACCTCTGCCTGAGGACTGACCCGGATCTGGACATGGGAGCAGCACAGAGCCCCATGTCGGGTGGCTGCCTGGGCAGAGCCTAGCCCCAGATTCATGGGGGAAACTGAGGGGCCAGCGATCCTTCCAGGAGCCCTCTCCCATCACGATCCTCCCTGACGCCCAAACCACAGGGGGTGGGGTCCTCCGATGGCGGGTTTGCCCTGAATGCCTCCCTGCCCGCCTGCCCTGTGGATGCACCTGACTGCTCTCTCGGCCTCGCCCCAGACACAGGGGATAACTTTACTGCAGAAAACTGTCAGCATCTCAGGGACTCGTCTTATTCAAGGACACATTCTCCCTTAGACAGGCTGCTCTGCTTCTCTGAGAACTCCGGCCTTTATTAGCCGCCGAGGCACTTTGAGGCGCATGTGAGCAAAAACTAGGAAGAGAAAGGAAGGGAGGGAGAGAGAGGGGACAGAGGAGGAAGCGGACTCTCGGCATCCACACGAGAAACTAGGGTGTCGGGTCAGTTCCGACGGGCTGTGAACGGGCCCCAGCCAGTCAGCTTTGCTTGTTTAAGTTTTTGAGACGTTAGTCCTGCTTGATGTTGGATGTGGGGCCAACATCCTCCAGAGAACGGAGCCCTTGCCTACACTTCGCCTTGGGGGACGAGGGTAACTTCTCAAATCGGCACCAGAAACCCCCGCTCTGGCTGCAAGGCTTACCTGCACAGTAACGGCCCCGACCCGGGGAGCCCCACTGTGCCCCCCTGTGCCCCCGTGGGAAATGCTCTGCGCGCATCTGCCAAGGCAGCCCCCGGGAGCCCGGGGAGGGAAGAGCTGCTCGAAGCCCCTCTCCCAGCTGGGAAGGAAAGTGCAGGGATGGGGACAACTTCCCTGGGGACAGTGGCCCGGGGAGCAGGGATGGGAGCCCAACACCTCCCGTCCATCAGCCCCTCTTCCTTCCAGAAGGCAGCCTGAGCAGCAGGTGTTACAAGTTCTGGGCAAATAGATGGTCTGCTCCTGGCTGAACTTGGCCTTCAGGGAACATAACTAGGGGGTTCACAGGAGGGCAGGACCAGCTTTCCGTTGCAAGTCCAACTTCTACATGGAGCCAGAGCAGGGACCTGGCCCCACAGGTGAGGTCACCACCACCGTTCCTCACCCCCCGCCGGCTGCAGCCACCTGCCCTGCCACCTCCTGGGCAGAGAGGAGCAGAGGACGGGCTCTGCCTGCAGTGGGGCCTCCCTTATCACCGTCCAAAGTCAAGAGCCCCTCCACATGCCTCCCGACCGCATCCGGGAGGGAAAGGCGGCCCTCATGGGAAGAGCTCGGGCCTCCCAGCTGTGGAGTCATCGTACATTTTCCCTGGGGCAGAAAGGAAGGAAAACCAAGCAGGTGCCCAGGGACCCGCGCAGGAGGGCTTCTTCTTATCACACACAGTAAGCAGCACAAAGGGGGAGTCATTGTTATTCAGGTTAAGGAAAGTTCCAGGTTCAGTGAAGAAGTGATTTTACATTCTTGGCCAAGGCTCTGCCTTATCTTTCTCTCAAGACAATCCTGGTCCCTGTGGCTTCAGCTTCTGAAAACCACTGCTTAGGAAGATATGAATGTTTGAAGGTCTTTTTTTCCCCTAAGATACACACGTTGTGATAGGTACTGCAAAGATTCATTTGTGTGCCTCTGGATAAAAGCAGATTTCGTACACTAATAACAGATATATCAACCGCTGGAAAATACTTACTTAGGGGCCATTGGGGAAGCAGATACGAATTATTCTTTCTTTTTAAACAAATTTTTGTGTCGCGGCAGCAAGCTATGAGGCAAATAAGGAAAGGCATGAACATAACTCTAAGACAGAAGGAAAATCACTGTTTTTTAAAGAAATATGTAAACACCAAGTGAGAGAATGCATAACAGAATGTGTTTATGGATTCTGAATCTTGCCAAAGCAAAACAGGTTTTGAGAAATATTTAAAACATAATCAGTAACCTTGAATGTATCGTATTAAAATGCCTTCAGTAGACAATAGGGCCCCCGGGAAAGAAAACCGGTATTTCAGAAGGAATAAAAAGTTAAACAAGAGTGAACATTTTGAGCTCATAACGAGAGGAGAAAATGTGGACCCAGAAAAGGTCCAGATCAAATAACATTCATTTGAAATTTCTAAAAAGTTAAAAGCCTTAATTTCAATTATATATCTTTCTCTGCCAAGTATTGACAATTACCATACTGTATTTCTTTGTCTTTCAGGGAAAGATACATGATAAAGAGGCAATGAATTTCAGGCAATAAATTTTGTTTGGTTCATTCAGTAAATTTTTATGGAGTGCCTCGTACAAGCCAGGCACTTATCTGGGAGCCAAAGATAACACGTGGAGCAAAGTGACAAACATTATTGTCCTTGTGGAGTCTATATTCTAATTAGGGGAAGAAAGCGGTAACCCAAATAAAGATTGTTGGAGGGCATTAGGTGCCGTGGGGATAAATAAAGCCAGAAGGAGAGAGACATGCCAAGGGGATGCAATTCAGCAAGGACGGGCAGGAAAAGCCTCCCTTAGAAGGCAGTATTTGTGCGAAGATCTGATGGTGTGAAAGATCTAGTTGTGAATTATCTGGAGAAAATGTCCAGGTGGAGTATGAGATAAATATAAACAACGCTAGCTCGGAGATGAGAGTCCGGAGCTAAACTTTCCCCACCCTGAGAGTCTGCAGACAGCTAGAAGGCACACTCTGCATGGTGTCAGAAAAGGTCTCCAGTGGGATGGAACCCACATACCCACCTGCGTGTCCCAGTTATCTACTGCTGTGTAGCCAACCACTCCAAAACCAAGCAGCATAAAGCAATAGCTTTAATATGGTTTTATGGTGTGTTATGCTCCTTGGTGCTGTGGATCAGGAATTCAGGTAGGACACAGCACCATGGTGTCTGAAGGTCTCCTCTAGGAAGAGCTGCAGCCCGGGGTGGGGAGGGTGACTCAGACCCTTGCGGGACCAAATCATATGGATGCTTCTTCCTTCCCACGTTTGATGTCTGTCTGGGAAGACTCAAAGATGAATCTCAGCTGGGACTGTCCACGAGTGGGCCAGCAGCATGACAGCCTCGGGGGAGGGGGACTGCTTGCCTTGCATGGGGGCTTGTGATCCCAACAACGAGGGTTCTAGCAAACAGGTAGAAGATGAACGGCCTTTTCCAATCTAGTGTTGGGGAGTTCACATAGCATAGCTTCCACTGCTGGGAGAGTCACAAGCCAGGAGAGGGGACATAGATCCCACTTCTTGATGGGAAGAGTGTCAAAATTGTGTGGCCATATTGTAAAACCAGAACACACAGTAACTAACTCAAGTTACTGGGCTGGGTTCTCTTCCTTCTCTGTGTTACTCTCCCCAGCACCTCTGCTTCAGTTCCTGGAACCACTGCCCTCTTCTACCTGACTCTAGCCCTCATCTCCAGCTCTGCTCTGGGAGCATCCAAGAGAAGACACTGTTCAGAGTTTCAACCTTCAAAAAAAAAAAAAAAATTGGAGACCCTCCAGGCTCATTGGATGGGATTGGGTAGAGGTAGAAATGAACTCTGAATTGAGCCCACTTCAAATGAAATTTGTGATGGTCTCTGGGACCAAAGGAAACTCACCCGAGGATATAGTCTGACATCTTTACATACTCTGCTTTCTTTCATAGGACCTCTCCGGTCTTCTAGTTTTATTTCTCTTTCTCTTCGTGGCTATCAGCTTTTCCTAGACAGCATAATACATGGGAGAGCTTTATAATAGCCCATAAATTCTCTATTTCATGAAGAGAAAGAATAACGATACATGCTTGAGTATTAACAACGGCGAAAACTGCCCCCTCTTTTGATTTGGTTTCCCCAACCCCCGTGACAGCATGGCAGGATGTGGATTAACTCAAATTGCACCACATCTGAGTGGCCCCATTTAAAAAGAAAAAAAAAATACTCCGGGAAATTATATTTTTCTCTCTGCTGGCGATTCACTTTTCTCTCATCCACTTTGAATATACAAAATTCAGGACTATGTCAACCATAGCACCAATTCATTTCAAAGAACTCACCATCAACAAGGGCTATTTCTGGGCCTCCATGTCTCTGCCCTTTATAAGTAGCCCACAGTATTTTCATAGCAACAAGCAGTTAGCCTGCTCTAAATCTTCACTGGTTTAGAAATTGTTTCCAAGAAATACACCAGTTGATTTGTTACTGGTATTTTTTTTTTTTCCATTTGCCCTCTGCTTTACCAAAGCATTTTCCCGCAGGTTCCAACTCATGCGGAATGGTTGTTGATACAGACTGCGGCTGAAATGATGATGACGAAGATGACGGTGATAACGGAGGTGCTGTTGGTGGTGCTGGGAGTGGTGGTGATGGTTCCCCGTGCGCTGGGGAACACTGGTTGGAGATAGAAGGTATTAGCTGTACATGGTTTTCCAACACAAAATAGTCCGTTCACACTCTAATTCCCTGGTGTGCCTGGTTATAATTTTAACCTCACTGAGGTCTTCATAGGTAATCATTTAAGAAGCTAATTTGAGGAACTTAATCAGCCAGAAACACCAGAACCCAGATGAGTCTTGCCAGCCCAACATGGAGGTCACACTACTGGGTCGGGGTCTCCTTGAATGTTCTCTCGGAGGATGGAGGTCTCTAGGGGGAGCATTGACATAGCCTAAAAGGAATCATTAGGGATTCCCAAGTTGTGTCAACTGTGGAGCTTTTAGAGAATGAAGTCCTTGCCTAAAGACACAGAATCCCCTTCTTTAAAAATGAGTCCTTTTTTATCTTTTCTCAGAGGGGACCGAGCCCTAGGGAGCCCACAGCATCACAAATAGATATCAGTTTCCACAAAACCATCTCGTGATGGGCTCACCAGGTACAGGTTTGCTCTTGGCCTCCATGGGAAGGGCCACAGCCCCTCTTGGACTGTCGGGCTTTCATCTAAGGTAGAGCGGCCAAGTTCACAAGCCATTGCCACGAGCCGGGCCAGTAGGCAGTGACCTGGTTCCACATGGATGACCAGGAGAACAGGTGAAGAACCAGTTCAGCTGGGGACAACTGCACCCCATTTTCCTTTTCTTTTCTTCCAAAATAAATAAAGAACTCATGCAACATTTCCCCGCATCATCTAAAGCAGGAATGAGATGGGTATAGAAATAAATGCATTGATCAAGCTCCACCTGCTCACTTCTTTTATTGGAGACGATAATGTAGGGGCTGTGGTTTTCAAAGTCAGTGTAGGATAGAAGCGTGTCAGCTGGTATCAAATAGATCCCCGAAATAACCTTGCTGGAAATGGATCATTTGATAAAATATTCCTAAAGAGATTCAAGATACATAATGAGTTTTTTTTTATAACAAACTTGGCAGAATTTTCCTCCAGTTTCCAGTTTTCCAAGTCTGATTATTTTATTCCAAAATGCTTTTAAGTTTGCAAAATGAGCTCACTGCTTACCTTCCCCCTATGCTGAATAGTCTCTTTTACATTTTGCAGTTAATTTTAAACCTGAGATTGATGACTTCTTGAGTGCTGAGTCACTAGAACAAGAATGGCTAGATTTTCAATTACATGTGGGCAAAATGGGAAGTCTGGAACTAGTATACAGGCAACATTCGGCATTTCCTTTAAGGGACTAGAAATGGCAAACGCTGCTGACCAGAAGAATCTCTGATGCTCCCCAGGAAGGGTCTTCCTCTTGTGGTTTTTCCTGGCAGCGGGAAAAGAACATTGGGTATCTTTTTAATAAAATATTTTCATCTCTCCAGCTGGACCAAATGTGCCGCACATTCAATGTCTCATTTTTAAGATCTTAGCACCATTCATTATTCCTTGAACCTGAAAGCGAGGAGTCCTAAGTAAATTCTTGCTGACAGCTTGATTAATGACTCTGAGAATCAGGAGATGACAGATCTGAGTGTGGGCTGGGAAAGCTGAAAAAGAAAGAAGATCCATGCTTTCATGAAAAATAGCCTTGGTGGGCTGGGTTGCATCCCCCTGAAATGTGTATGTTGAAGTCCTAATCTCTAGTATTTTGGAACACGGCTCTATTTGGAGAGAGAGACTTTGGAGAGGTAACTGAGGTTAAATGAGGTCATTAGGGTGGGCTCTACTCCAGTGGGACCGTTGTCCTTATAAGACATGCCCAGAGGAAAGACCGTGTGAAGACGCACAGAGAAGACGACCATCTACTTCTACTGGGAGAAGAAATAACCCCGCTGACCTCTTGATCTTGGGCCTCCAGCCCCCAGAACTGTGAAAAAATAAATGTCTGATGTTTCTAGCTGTCGGTACGAGGCTCTCTGCTACGGCAGCCAGAGCGGATGAGTACAGGGCCATCTCGCCTTTAGCTGGGGCTCCGTGCTCTGAAAGCGGGCACTGCTCACAGGCGTGAGGCTCAAGTGGGCGACATCCTGGCCCACTGCCCAGGGCGGCGCCTGACATGTGCTAGGATGTGGTGTTACATCAAAGTCAAGGATGAGGGACATTTGCACTTGAACTTGAGCATTCAATTTGCAGCTGGTCAGACAGAGCTTCTGTGAAATGTGTTGTCGCCAAAGAGTTCCAGATGATTTATAATCTCCGAGTGAAAAACTAAGTGACCTTCGGATACTACTATTTGAAATACCTCTACTCCCGCTCCCACCAAAAACACAAAAAGCATCTGGATCGAATCTCAAACACTAAGTGCTCTGAGCAGAAGTCTTAAGGCCCAAGGGATCCTCTGTGAGCACGCATATCTATGAGGCAGTGTTCCCACAGGAGCTGGGAACCGTCAGCTCCCCTCCTGCCGTATAAACCCACAATGAGAGACTGGAAGCAGACCACAGACTCTGACCCACGAGAAGCGGACTAGTAGCAGGACAGCCCGTGTCGAGTCCCCACAGAGCCCGGTGCCTCCGTGACACCCCAGCTCCCCTGCATTCCTCTCCCCAAAACTCTGTCCACCAACCCCCAGATCTCCTCCAGGCTCCCTCTCAGACCCCCAACAGCTTACTCAGCTCCCCGAAGTGAGCCACAGAGCAGGGGTGAGGGCTGCGGGCTGGGGCTTCCACTCCGTGACCCCAGGGATATCACCACCCTCTAAGGACTCAGTCTCCTCCTCTGTCACATGGGTGTCATGCTGGGCAGAGGGGGACTTCTCTGGGGTGCTCCAGGCCCAGTGCTCCATTCTGGGCCTGCATCAGGACCAGCTCGGTCAACCCCAGCACTGGTCACTTCCTCCAGGCTCCCCTGCCGGGCTTTCCTCGTTCCCAGTGCGGCAGCTCCTGCGTATCTGAGGACTCGGCCCCACTCTGCCACCACTGCCATCACCCTCCTAGCTCGGGCGACCACGTCCCCCACCAAGTGACCACCAGCCCCTCTGATGGATCGCCCTGGCCCTGGGTACATGCTCCCACCCACCCCACCCCCCATACAGTGGACACGGCCGCTGCATCTTATCCCTGCTAAAGCTCACCCGGCTGCTCTGGAGGACACTCTGTGCTCCCAGTGTGACCCCCAGACCCCACATTCTCCCCACTCCGGCGCCTCTCCAGCCCCTTTGCCTGCCTTCCACCCTCAGCATCCCCATGCGTTGCCGCAGCCACGACGCACTGCTTTCTGCCCTGAACCCGCCGCACCCCCGCGCGGCCTGCAGCCTTCCCAGCGCTCTGCCCCTGCTCCAGCTGCTCCCCTGCTCTTTCCAGCGGGTGGGATCCTCGCTGTCCCACCAAGCCCCGGGGCGGCTGTCCCTCTCTCTGGAAGCCTTTCCGGGGTGACGCTCTCCGCCCTCCTGTCCCCCACACACTGACCACCCCCAATGTGGCCCTGCCGGCCATTCCCTTTGTGCCCACAAGCAAAGGATGGCGACCTCCTGGCCTGCTGCCCAGGGCAGTGCCTGACACATGCTGGGGGCTCAGCAAGTGTCTGTTGACTGAATGAAGACGCTATTTCCCACATCTCCTCTTCCCAGCTGGATCGTGGCTTCCGGGCAGAGAGCGGGACTCCCACTCTCTTGGTCCCCCACGTCCCCCGGCTCATGGATCCCACACAGCTGTCAGGAGACTGATCAACTCAGCCCGTGGTGTCCACAGTGACCGTTTCCTGCTACTTGTGCAGCCGGCAAACCCCCGGGGGCAGCATCAGGACCAGGATTGGAAGCGAAATGCACAAGGGGCACTGGGGGCCGTCGGCCGAGCAGGTGTGATCACAGCCTGATGTCTCGGTGACTCCAGTCTGAGTTAGACGTGATTTAACAAGCCGGGGGCATCTGCGCAAAAGTGGGAACCTGTGGCTGTCTCTCTCGTGCCAGCGCTCCAGAAAGGGCGACAGGCCATCCTTCTGAAGTGGGGCCTTCCAGGGAAGCCCGATCAGACAGAAACTCTCTCGGGGCCTCTCTGCACCTTCTCAGGTCTTGACCGGGTCACCCAGAGATGACTGTGCGGTAAGAGGCTCAGGAGTGGCCCAGACATCACCCGAGCCCTCAGCTGCTCAAGAAATATTGGACTCTTCAATCCTGGATGCCGTGGTGTTCATTTCTCCTCTGGCAGATGCTCTGGGACATGGGGTCCTAACTCCCTGGGCATTAACAGCCGTCGTCTTTAGTGCCTGGTGTGCCTCTGTCTGCTCCATAGACCTGCTGAATCTGGGCCTGGGGTCCTCCTCAGCCTGTCAGGGGTCCTCCCCCCAGATGGGGCAGGGATTAGCCCACTGGCCAAGCAGCCACGGAAGCCACCGATGACTGCAGGTGTCCTGGTGATCAGTATGTCCCCATGGCTGCCTGTCTGCCTGGCCTGGAGGAAGGAGCTCCAGGGTCAGCCCCTGCAGCTTGGTCCCCACTCCTCCCTCCTGCTCTGTCTGGGGTCAGCTCAAGCCTTCCCCTTTGTAGCTCAGTTTTCCCATCAGCCAAATGGGTAGATTCGTTATGGCCGAGAGGATGGAGACGTGAGATCCCAGCAGTGGGGTCCGTGGTGGAGGGTCATGGGGAGGAAGCGAAGGGTGCAGCTCCAGGGCCCCGGCTGAATCCTACAGCACTGTGTGGTGAGATTACTTTTATTCACTCAAAAATTAAGCTCATTTATCATAGTGAATTGCTGAAGGAGCCACTGTTATTTCTGCCTGTCCATCCTCCAGCCACTGCTTTCTCCCTATAACATTCCAATTTTTCCTTGGGGAAGTGTCTCTCCCTATTCCCAAACATCGTGGTACTTCCCAGGGCTGATTCCTCTCCCAACGGGCATGTGGTCCAGGTCTGGCCCATTAAGGCCAGACTATAGCCACTGGCTTAGGATGGAGTGTGGCGCAGCCTGGTCGGATGACTGTTCTGCTTCAGAACAGCTGGGAAGAAGACTCTCTTTCTTGTAGGGCGATGACGCTGATAAGAGATAATTCTGGCATTCCACTTACTATTAGCACACAACAAATTACTCCAAAATGGAAAGGCTTAAAATAACCATTTCATTACCACATAGATTCTGTGGGTCAGGAAGGCAGATAATGCAGAGCAGGATGCTTTGCCTGTGTACCCCAACATCTGATGCCTCAGCTAGGAGGTATCCACAACTGGAGATGCCTTGACAGCTAGGGGCTGGAACTATCCAGAATTAGCTTCATTCAGTCTCAACCTCATGCTCGCTGCTGGCTATCGGCTGGGACCCAGATGAAGCTGTGGCCTTGAGCAGGGCAGCCACAGGACAGCAGGAATTCTTACTAGCTCAGAGCTCCAGAGGAAAGTGTCCCTGAGAACAAAGAAAGAGCTGCATTGTCTTTTCGGACCTGGTCTCTGAAACCACAGGACTGCCCAGATTCGTGGAGAGCACATCTAGAGCCACCTCTCAGTGGCAGGAATGTCAAGGTCATAGTAGAGATGAGCATGGGAAATAGGAATATGGTTGTGGCCTTCGATGGGAGATATAGTGCCACAGTTGTGCTTGTAGAAGGAAAGAGCCTTCCTACCCATGAAGCCAGCAGAGGGGAAAACAGAACCAAGAGATGAAGAGCAAGACTTGATCCTAATAATATCATGCCAGCACCTGGATCCATCCATGCCTGAAGCCAGATACTCTTGGACATTTAAGTTACACGAACCAACAAATTCCCTATTTATCTTAAGAACCAGATTCCAGCCACCTGCAATGAAGGAGTCCTGATGGCAGAAAGGCAATACAGCTAACACTTACCAACATATGTGCTTTGGAGCCAGAAGACCCCACTGGATTTTGTTGCTTCCTCTTCAAGCTATTTAAAGTTGGGGACAGATTCTCAGTGAGTGGCTTTGGCTGCCTAATTAACAGAAACTATCAAATGGTACCCAAGGGTGGGCAAAGATTTCTTAATCTCACAATAAAAGAAAAGATGGATAATCCAAGCTTCAGTACAATTCACAACTCCCATTCACCAAAAACACCTTTAACAGAGAGAAAGGAAGTGACAAGACAAGTCTCAGGTCATAAGAAGACATTTGCAATATGTATACCTGGCAATGGGCCATATCCAAAATATATAGAAAATTCCTATAAATCAGTAAGGAAAAGCTAACAGATTAAGTAATAGACCAGGGATTTGAACAGACTTTAACAAAAGAAGATATCCAAATACCCAACAAACATGTAAAAATCAGCTTCATATCATGATCATAAGGGAGGTGTGAATTAAAGCCAAGAAAGACCACCACACAACCACGAAACAACTAAAATTTTTAAAGACAGACACCAAGTGGGGCATCTGGGTGGCTCTGTCATTAAGCATCTGCCTTCAGCTCAGGTCATGATCCCAGGGTCTTGGGATCAAGCCCCACATCAGGATCCTTGGGGACAAGGAGTGGGGAACCTGCTTCTCCCTCTCCCCTGCTTGTGTTCCCTCTCTCGCTGTATCTCTCTCTGTCAAATAAATAAATAAAATCTTCACCAAAAAAAAAAAAAAAAAGACAGATACCAAGTGTCAGCCAAGATGTGGGACAACTAGAATTCTCCTATGCTGTTGATGGGAGAGAAAATTGCTACAACCACTTTGGAAAATGTCTGGCAACATCTGAGCTGAACTTCCACCTCCCCTATACCAGTCCTACCCGGGAAATCTGCCCCAGAGGAAGGAGCACGCACATCCACCAATGGACACATACATGCGTGTTCATAGCCGTTGTATCCCTACATGAAAAAAAAAAAAAAACACTTTAAAACCAATGTCCATTTGCAGTAGAATGGAGCCTATTCATACATACAGTGGGATGCTATGTGTAAAAAACAAGATGCAATCTGGGTGCCTAGGTGGCGAGGTCAGTTAGGAATCCAACTCTAGGTTTCAGCTCAGCTGGTGATCTCAGCATCCTGGCATTGAGCCCCACATAGGGCTTGCCACTCAGCAGGGAGTCTGCTTATGTTTCTTTCTCCCTCTGTCCCTCCTGCCCTTGCCAAATAAATAAATAAACCTTTAAAAAAAGAAGGAACCGCCACTACAGGAACAGCATGGACACGTTTACAGGTGTATTGAAGAGCAAAGAAAAAAAAAAGACAGAGAAGATTGAATATAGTAGGACCTCCTTTATATGAAATTCAAGAGAAAGCAAAACTAATTTCAAAATTAATTTATGATAACAGAAATCAGAATGGTAGTTAATTCTGGATGGGTGTCAAATCAGAAGGCATTTGGGGGAGCCTCCTGTTCGTTGGAAATAGTCCGTATCTTTGCTTGAAACTGTCACATAGGTACGTGTATACATGAAAAACAGAGCTGCGTTTGCACTTAAGAATAGTTCATAGCCCTGGATGTAGGTGATAATTCAATCAAACAGAAGACCCCCACTGTGGGGGCATAGCTGCTCCGAGAATCCTGGGATGGAGGCTGCTGGGCAGGTGAAATCCATGGATGGCTCTGACTCACACCCAGCCCCACGAGGCACCACAGCTCCTGACAAGACCAACACTGTCACCCTCATTCTCTATATGAGAAAGAGTTGAAACCTTACATCCACACAAAAATCTGCAGATGGGGGAGCCTGGGTGGCTCAGTGGGTTAAAGCCTCTGCCTTTGGCTCAAGTCATGATCCCAGGGTCCTGAGGCTCTGCTCAGCAGGGAGACTGCTTCCTCCCTTCTCTCTCTCTGCCTGCCTCTCTGCCTACTTGTGATCTGTCAAATAAATAAGTAAAATCTTAACAAAAAAAAAAAAAAAGAAAGAAAAGAAAAAAGAAAAATCTGCAGATGGATGTTTATAGCAGCTTTATTTAAAATGCCAAAACTTGGAAGCAACCAAGATGTCCTTCCATAGTAAGTGGATAAATGAATTATGATACATTGAGACAGAGGAATATTACTCAGTACTAAAAAGATGAGTTATCGGTCCATAAAAACACATGGAGGAAACCTCAGTGCATGTTACTAAGTGAAAGAAGCCAATCTGAAAAGGCGGCCAACTACATAGATCCAATCATATGACATTCCAGAAAAAGCAAAACTCTGAAGGCAGGTCAAAGACCAGTGGTTGCGACGGATAGGGGAAGGAGGGAAGAATACGCAGAGCGCAGAGGATTGTGGGGGGCAGTGAAAATCCTCTGTATTATGGATACATGTCCTATATATATACCCAAACCTACAGAAAGTGCGACTCCAAGAGGGAACCCTGATGCACACTAGGTAGGGATTCTGGGGGATCATCGTGTGTCAACGCAGGTTCATCAATAGCAACAATGCCCCATCATGCTGGGGGATGTTGATAGTGGGGAAGGCCGTGCATGGAACCGGACAGATCTCTGAACCTTCCGCCCATGCTGTGAAACAGAACTCTTCCAACACCTGAAGTCTGTTTACAAAAAAAAAAAAAAAAAAAAAATCCTATCTTTACTCTGATTGGCCCAACGTGGTCACGTGCCCAATTCTGACCCAACTGGAGTAGCTGAGGGAATGCCAACCGTTCATTGGCTTAGCCCTGTGTTACTGATGCACCCTTGCCAATCAGAGTGGTGAGCGGAAGGTAATCCTCCTGTGGATCCTGCTCCATCTCCAAATTACGAAAGGTGTTCATTGATGAAATATTTATTCTTTTCTCAGCTGGTTTGGGAGCCAATAGGACTCAAGGAGGACATGGGTGCAGAGGGCAGAAGACTGGACCCCAGGATCTTCGTGTTAATGCAGGAGGCAAAATGCACACATATACACCCATGCGTACACAGGCACACATACACACACACACACCAGGACACATACGCACTTGCATACACACACTGAAATACACACGTGCAAACACACACATCCCTGTACACACGCCCACATGAGCACACACACACCTGAATGAGGGAGCTCTGTGTGATACTCCTCCACTTCCGGGATACCCCAGCCCCACTGTCCATCCACCAACCACACCTTGTAGTGGCTCTGCCTCTGGTTCAGCTAGCCTGTGGATTAGTCCACTTTTGCAAACGAAAATGCTTTAAAGAAGGTGGGGTTTCTAAACTGTCAGACAAAAACTGGAGGTTGACATGGTGCCCAGTGAGAATGTCGTCTGCAAAAGAAGATTCTCTGGCACGACAGGGGCCCAGAGGTCTGTGAAATGCACAGTAACTCCCCAGTCTGATGGCAGGGGATGAGGCCTACTGCTGAGAGCTTTGGCCCCGCCCAAGGTCCAGCCTCCTTGCACAGTCTCACCCCGCTGTGCCCCACCCCAACTACAGAGTCATTTCCAGGCCCTTCTCTGCTGGGTTTCAGCACTAACTATGGGGATTTTCTCTCCTGGAGCCTGAAGAAAGTATTGTGTTCCTTCTCAACTCTGCCCTCCCAGCTTTATTTTTGTTTTTGTCTTGTTATTGAGTAAATAGAAGTATGGAATGAGAAAAAAGTATTTTCAAAAGTTTATGATCCAAGGGTGCCTGGGTGGCTCTATGGGTTAAGCATCTGACTCTTGATTTCCACTCGGGTCATGATCTCAGGGTCGTGAGACTGAGCCCAGTGTCTGTGCTGAGCATGGAGCTTGCTTAAGATTCTCTCTCCTAGAGGTGCCTGATGGGACAGTGGGTTAAAGCCTCTGCCTTGGGCTTAGGTCATGATCCCAGTGTCCTGGGATCAAGCCCCGCATTGGGCTCTCTGCTCAGCGGGGAGCCTGCTTCCCTTCCTCTCTCTCTCTGCCTGCCTCTCTGCCTACTTGTGATCTCTGTCTGTCAAATAAAAAATAAATAAAGTCTTAAAAAAAAAAAAGATTCTCTCTCCCACTCTCCCTCTGCCCATCCCCACTCCACTCATGGGCACTCTCTATCTCAAAAAGAAAAAAAAAAATGGGGGGCCCATATATCACTAAAATCACCTTGTCTCTAAATTCAAGACTTCCCTTTACAAAGAAAGTGACTAAGCTCACTCATTAACAGCTTTCCAAAACCCAGTTTAACTCACCCTTGCAGAGCCAGCCACCCGTGAACTTGAGGATGGCTTCAGAATGTGGCTGATACCTGATACAGAATGAGACAGTGACAAACACTTGTCCATGCTGACCGATCTCTCTGGTGCAGAGGTGAGCCTCCTGAAAGGGAGTTTGCCCGTGATATGGGCATGACCTTCAGTCTCACGTTCAAAAACTGTTCTTGAGTTTGTGTTGCCCACGTGAAGTCATAGCTGATACTACTCTATGGGTCCTCTCACTCCTCACCCAGAAGTGATGTAGGTGTATTTGCACTCCCAGGAGAGGCGGCCCCTGGCAAAGCAACTCAGCTCCAGGAACCAAGCAGTCCCACACTTGATTCACTCTGAGAATCACCACAGCCTCTAGCATGAACAGCACCCACAGAGCACCAGTGCTGAACGTACCTGCAACTCTCCCAGCCCTCAACTTCCCTCCTCCAGAGAGGGGTGATTCTTCCAGCATTTTCACGTTGCAAGCGGCAGAACCAACAGCTGGTTCTAACCCAGGTGCAGTAGACCTCAGTGTGGACCACACAGAGCCACTAACCTCTGACCCCTTCAGAGAGGGTCTCACGGGCTGACCCCTCTTCCTACAATTGCATATTTCAACGGTACTGAAATGCATTCATCGTCTTAACACCACTCATGTCAGCATGATACTTCAACAAGATTATTGCGGCAAAGGTACCCTTTTTGGAGAACATGTCCAGGGTAGAACTACTCCCCGGCCCCCCTGCCTCTCAGCTCTATTTCCCGTCTAGACTGGTCACAGCCCTTAGTGGAGCCTAGTGAAATACCCAAGGATCTCACCACTGATGAATCCCAAAGGGTCACTTAGAAGCAGGAGGGGATAGAAGTCAAGAGGACAATTGTCTCATCCTCTAAGGGCTGAAGACAATTTTCCTTCTTGTCCCACAACACATCTGTAGCTAACAGATAGAGTTGCCGATTGTCAGAAAATAAGCGGCCCCCTTGGGAGGGGCTCTCAGCACTTGCCGAGCTCAGCGCTATTCATCATGTCCCGTTTTGTCTCCTGGGGATGTCACATCCACGCTAGCTTCTTGGCTTACTGCTCCTCGGTTATCTCCCTGAAACAAATTTCCTTAAATTGATTCTGCAGAATCCCATTCTAGAACTCGCCATCATTTCTAATGAATATAAATTTCCATAAGAATTTTTTAAATTGGCCCCCAGCATTAGTTTCCCAGCGTCCATATTATAAATTTCACAGGTTTCCAAACCTGCATATATCAAAACCGAATAGACCAGAGCTTCAAATGAGAAGTACTGAATCATTGGGCTCTCCGATGCTTAGGGAAAAGCTTTTAATTGGAGTAATCAACACACAGTAATAAAAGCATTTTTATAGTCATTTATGATATTCACTTGTAAGGACACTCAGCTGAAAACCTATTGATTGACCATTTAACCATTTGACAACTATTTTCAAACAACTCGTCTGTGCAGAGCACTGTTAGGTGTGATGAACTGTACAAAGCAATGTATTACAGTTCCATCAAACTAGGCAAATGATGACAAGTTCCTGCCATGCACTGAGACCTCTGCTAGATGCTGAGACACAGCAGTGAGCAGCACACAGATCTGCCCACAGCAGGGATGACAGAATAGACTGGGGCGTCCACCAGGAACCTCTAATGTCCTAGAGGCTCCGTGCTAACAGGACCCGAGCTAGCGTCGGATACGGGCAGAGGTGGGCCATGCCTCCACTTCTGCCAAGTGATGCACCCCATGGAGCACTGGCCCAGGATTCAGGCCCCTTGGGACAAAGCAGGCTCTGCCCCAATCACTCAGAACATGCGCAGAACATTGAAATGCCCTGTGCCTCAGTTGCCCAATCTCTGATAATGGGGCATGCATACCCATTCATTGCAAATGAGACGGCACATGGACAGAGCTGCTGTGAGCTGTGCCTGGAGCACAGGGTAGGGGGAGAGGACAGTGGTGACTGTCACTGCGGCAAGGTGGCAGGAGGTTCAGGTTTCCACTGTCGTACACTGCAGCCAGCAAGGGGGTCCCAAGTAGGTAAGGCCCATCCTGGGTCAGGAACCTGCAGGCGTGGAACCAAGCTGGGAGCTCCTAGGCTAGCAATGGCTTCAAAGCCACCAAACAAAAACGGGGCTACAGTGTCCCCTCTTCCCTGAGCCTTCGCCACACGGCATGGGGGTGGCCCTAAATGTGGAGGTGGGGTCAGAGTCGGGCCCTCCTCTCTGGCCACAATCTGTTTGTAAAGGCAATAAGGAGACACAAAAAGTTAAATAAATGTGGCAACAGACCTAAATGCCGCAGTGGGAAATCTGAGTGACTCGGCCCAGACACGGCAGAGGCTCTCAGCCAGGGACGATTTTGCACACACACACCCCCAAACAGGGGCCAGTGGGGAATGTCCAGAGACATTCTGGGTTGTCA